>NC_143488.1:37882309-38066106 GCF_027475165.1 Benincasa hispida | reverse complement strand
ACTGATCTTCCTCAAATTTTAAAAATCGCAAGTCAATCACTTGAAAACCATTTGGAGAATTTGGAAATTCATATAATTGTGAAAACAAAAATTAAACTAAAGATTTAAAAAATTACGTAAATATTCAATATAATATTTGATAAAAATAATTGAATTTGCAGAAAATTTGAAAATACATACAGTTTGAGAAGATTATATGACATTTGAAAAAATAGCAAAATCTCAATGTGGAATATACCCACGATGTACCGAGAATGTCAAAACAATCAATAAGTTAGAAAATATTAATTTTTTAACTAAATCTTAGTGATCGATCTCGTTCGAGATGGATCGAGAAAAACTAGTTTAGTTTTCAAAATGTGTACTAGTTTTGATAAATGAAAACTTAAATGTTATATCTTACCATTTTCCTAGAATACCAAGTGATTAAGTTTAGGTTTATTGAAATTCGTTGAAAATAGCCAAAATGATAGCTCAACTGAAACTTTATTATCAATCTCTTCAATGTTAGAGATTTTTCTCATCCACATTACATATATATATATATATATACCTCATTAAACCCAATAAAAAAACAGTACATGTAATCCAAATAAAATTTAATGTTTATTTGACTTCATTTTACACTGATATAATACATATCAAATGGTCGACAAATTTCTTATGCCTTCGAGTATGTAGGAAGCTTTATTCTAAAGAAAGAGATGAATAAATTTACACTCTCCAACAATACAAACTAAACAGTTGGTAAATGTAGAACTATAACATCAAACACCATAAAAATTAAAATTAAAAGAACTTAGTTACAGAACATCTACATCCTACACAGATGAATTTGAATTAATCAGGAGATAAATTATCTCTTTTTAATATACATAGGAAAAGCAATGTATGTGAATCGGCCTTGGTTTTTCTAATAACCAAAGCTTTACTTATTCACATAATTGCTAATACAGATGCATCCTGTTCCTAACCAAACTAAAGAACGTAGTTACATAAAGAACAGCAATGAGAAAGCCATGTAAACCCCAGCAGTCCACAAGCATGGAATGAGATAACAGAAATAAAAACCACTTACGGTTCAGAAGAAGATTCGGCTATCTTAATTAACCGTCCTTCCAGTAATGGTGTTGTGCTTGACTGGTTGGTTGTGGATTCTTCGAGATGATCGTTGTTTTCGTCCAATGAGTTTACAGTGGGTAGGCATACACCTGCCAGAACATCCAAGTTGGAGTTGGAATCTTTCTCAGGTTCATACGAGAAACTTAATATCAAGAACTACGTGAGATGCCCGTGTATTCTCTTTTCTTTTTTTTTTTTTTTCCCCTTCAATGACGTGTGGTTTTCCTCCTCAAAAAAGAAAAACATTACATGAAATGAAACCATCTTTTATGGGTGAGGGGGGAGGCCACATCAAAAGTGCTACAAACCAATCTCCGGTTTTAGAGTTGGGGCTAGTTGGAATGATTTCCCAAGTGCTTAAAAATAACCCTAAAAACTTTAGAATGACATTCCAAACCACTCTTAGTTTTATCCTAAAGATGCTTACAATTGTGGGGTCAATCCAAACAGCTTAAATCTATGAAGCACAGACACAGATACGGCTACACGATACAGATACGATCGAATACGACAATTCGTCAATTTCTAAAAAACTAAGATACTGATACGTCTAAGAATGCGTCATTTTTTATATTTTTTTTTAATATATATATATCTAAAAGAACTAGGATAAGATACATTTTCTTTTTCTTTAAAAAAATCCAAGATATTGATAAATTTAGCATACAAGTTAATAACAATAGCACAAAATAGAATATAAATACTAAAATACAATACAATACCAAAAAAAAAAAAATCTAAAATGTTAAAGTACAATAGTTAATAAAATGCAATAGAAAGATGACTCATATTGCAAAGAAGAAGAAGAAGAAAAAGATTAGAGGGAGAATTATGAAGATAAACGAAGAATTTCTTCATTAAATTGTTGAAGCTATCTAAATGGTTTATATTTTGGTTTGTGGGGACTCAAATGTAAAAATGGAGATTAGATGATTCTAGTCTAGGGTTTGGTTCGTTATTTATTTTTTTTCCTTTTAGTTTTGGACTCGAGTAGTGAGCTTTTTAAATAGGTTGTCTAGTTTTAGATTGGAAAAGATTGAATGAGTTGCTTGTCTTTTTTCTTTAAAAAAAACATGTGTAGAAATAGATACCTCAAATCACGTGTCAGATACGTATCTGGAAAGTATCGATATCTGATACTGATCATTTGCCTCACATGAAGTATCTAGTGCTTCATAAATTAATAAAGTAACTAAAAAGCTTACCTGCAAACCATATTAGAGCGGTTGGAAACAAAATAGCTGTAAGAATAAGAGAAGACGCCCTCCAATTGTTAATATGGTCCTGCACAATCATAAGAAAGCCATTTGAGACTTCAAGATAATAGAACTTAAAAAAATTCACTATTAAAAAATGCAAGATCATGGATCCTAATCTTTCTACTTAACTCTTTATTCTTTACTAAGAGTTTTGGATAACATTTTAAAATAATGCCTTCTTTGTTTATTTATTTTTAAATTGCTTTCAAGTGGAACATTTACTCTTTAAGTACTTCGAGAAATTAAAAAATTTGTAAAAATGATTTTAATGAACTAAAACCACTTTTTACTGGTACGAAGATCATGTCAAACCTACTCTTTGAGTTCCTATTTAAGTAGTCGCACAAGTTCGATAAAATGATCAAGGATTTCTTTTGGGAGGGTCACAAGATTGACGATGGAGCCATCTGGTTAGATAGATGATTGTTGGCATTCCAACCCTTATTCCCAAGTGGATCTGGAGGTTTCCAAACGATTTAGAGGCAATTTGGCATAAATAACTTTCTTTTTTAAAATGAGAACACCATATATCATTTTATTGACAAAATGAAATTACAAAAGAGGGCAAATAATGCCAAAAAAAATTACCAAAAAACACTTCGATTGAAAAATATGAGAAGTGAGTTTGTATAATATAAAAAGGGGTACAAGTTATACCAAGAGAGTGCAATAAACAAGTTCTTCAAAGATTTGAAGATTGCGCTCAAGCCAAATAAGCTGAATGAAAGCTTCCATGAAACAATTCCATAAAACTTCCTTTCCGTACAAAGAGGATGACCGATGAGGACAACTTCGAGGAGAGAGTTCACATTTCCCGAGAGAGGAAGGTGCCATTTGAAAGCAATGAAGATAGAAGTCCAAAATAAAACTGCCAATGGGCTGGTGGTGAAGAGATCGAACACGGTTTCATTATTCTTTTGGGAAAGAACACAACAATTCAATGATGTCACAATCCATGAAGCCCTTTTTTTTTTCCAATTTTTTTATTTTGTAAGATATCCACAGTGAAAATGCTTCCATGGCTGAGCTCTCAAATGAAAATTTTAATTTCTTTGGGACAGGACCTTCCAAAAGCTGAGAGTATAAGGCAGAAAATTGGCGAACCAATGCAGTAATCTTTTGTGAGAGGGATATTGGCAAAAATAACTGTGAGCCATGGCAAGGATTTCTTTGGTTTTTCACTAGTGCATCCAGCTATAATACCACTTAAAGGGGGAAGGGGGACTATTGAGTGGGCTGGCAATGGACTAAGGGCTGAGAGTAGTTGGGACATCACTCCTCCAAGGGAAAGAGAGATCTTCGATAATGCTGTGGTATCTTTACTATTTTTCGGGAAGAATGATTGGAATGAAATAGGAGTTTCCAGGATGTTGACGCTTCCTAGAACTGCACGTACAACTTGATTATTCTTGTTGTCTCCTATTGAGTTTCACTATCAAACCTTTTGATAACTATCCCATCTGGTAAGTTGCCAACTGAAGATTATTTTTGTAACCTCTTGACCTTGTAAGGGCAGTTTGTGTATAATTTCATTCATCAATCATAAAACGAATTCCAAAAGGAAGAAAAAACAAAGATTCAATTGTTGAAAGGAAATTAGGGTTTATTACTAATTTTTACTTTTCATTATTTTCTTTTTTTTTTTTTGGGTATTTTCCATTAGTTGTTTCTTGATGTCTATTTATTCAACTTGTAAAAGGTTATAGACTCTAAATTATTCAATAATATATAAGATTAACATGGTATCAAAGTATTAGGGTTTTATCTCATTGAACTCTAGTTGCCACCATTATGTCCAATCTCTGCCTCCATCAATTGGTTGTCAACGGAGGTAGATCCACACACAGTTAGATCTCGCGTCTTATTCATTTCGTTCACGTCGGTTTCAGATTGTAGGTATCTGTTTACATGGGTATCATCTTTATTTCATTCACGCAAGCCATAGATCTCACACCATATTCACATGTTTGTCTGATCCTCTGATTTGTCCAGACTTCGATTTGCCCAGTCGTGCACCCTCAATCAGAATAGTCCGATCGCATCTTTCCTTGCTCCGTCGCCTGCCGCGCACACTCCGATCCACCGCCTGTTCGACCAGCCCAGATTTGTTGCAAGTCCACTCAGCTCCGATCATTCATATTGCCGACGGCATTGTGGGTTTCTCCAATTCACACTACCTAGATGTCCAGACCCATTCCAGCCTCCACCGACTGCTCGTTGGTTTAGATCCAATTTGTAGGTTTCAATCTGTGTTTCTATGGGTTTCATGAGATAAGTCTGGTTTGGTTGGACCGGTTCGGTTCAATCAGACACCCCAATTGATTTAGCTTGATTTAGTCTGACCAGTTTAGTGCATTTCAGTTTGATTTGGTCCGACTTGAGTTAATTCAATTTGATTAGTTTGGTTTGATTTAAGGCTCAATTTGGTTTATTTGCAATTATGGCAAATCTGCATTGCCCAAACTTTTGTGGGTTTTTGTTCCGTTTTCAAATCGGTCGTTCAAGGGTTTTGTTGTATATATGATGTAGTAGGATTAGCATAAGTTAGGGTATTATGGTCAAATCCTTAATTGATTAGGATTGGGATTAGTTTCCATGATTGATTAGAATTAGGATTAGCTTCCTTGGTCTATTAGGATTAGGATTAGTTTCTTTCACTAATTAGGATTAGGATTAGTTTCTTTGATTAATTACGACTACGATTAGTTTGCTTTCCAATTCTCTCTAAATGGAGAGATTGTTTTCTTGTATTAGCAACTCTCGATTCATAATAAAGACTTTGATTTTATTATTGGAGATTTCTCTTCTTTTATCTCCTAGGCTACATCAACTTGGTATCAGAGCAGCCGTCTGGGCCAACGTTGACTGTTGCCGATGG
The DNA here is from genome assembly GCF_027475165.1 of Benincasa hispida. Lineage (NCBI taxonomy): Eukaryota > Viridiplantae > Streptophyta > Magnoliopsida > Cucurbitales > Cucurbitaceae > Benincasa > Benincasa hispida. The sequence continues at coordinate 38,060,847 of NC_143488.1, read as the reverse complement.
AAGACCAAGAAACTCTTGGCGACACCGTTCACAAGAGGGAGCTTTGTGAGCTGTGCTTGTTGTCGAACAATCCACATCTATATAGGGGGAACCCTTTAAATTTTAGAAAAGAAAGAAGAAACCGAGATTTTTTTTGCAAGATTTTGCAAGAATGGACTATTACCGATCAAAGAAGACGGCAAAGAAAAAATATAGCAGTTGGTATAGACAAGAAAGTCTCCTAAAAGCAGTGTTGGAATTTTGATTCAAGTGATTCAAAAGAAGAATTCCAACATAATAATTTCGCCCGTGCTCGATTTTCTCAAACATATCATTATCCACATTTGAAATTTGATTATAATGATTCTAGTGATTTCGATGAAGATTCTAATGCAGATTGGAACGGAATAACAAGACGACATTGTCAACAAAGAGCCTAACGATTCGATCAAACCGGTTTCTCAAGAAATCGACATAAGAATTGAGAGTTAGATGATTCAGAAAATGATTCTGAGTGTGAAAGAAATTATTATCACCAACATCAAAAAACACCCATGAATCATTCTAACACAAATTTGGAGGTTGAAGCATTTTCAAGAAAACAGAAATATTCAAATAAAAACATCTATCAAGAGGACGAAAGAGAATGAATGAGATTCGGGTTTTTTTGGGAAAAAATTCAAGAAAGGCATAATTATAATATTCAAGATTTTTCGAGAACCATCAAGAACCACATTTAGTCACTCAAGAAGATCAAATCCAAATGGGTTGTGAAATTATGCAAAAAATGAATGAAATAGAAGAAAAGAAAAAATCAATTGAAGAAGAGTTGAATAAGAAAGGTATAAAGATCGAAGAGGAGCTTATGTTGGAAGAAGAAAAAATTGATGGGACGAACATGGAGGTTGCTCAACTCAAACCAGATGATGAGGAACTATTGACTGATGAAATCAACGATGGAGGTGTTGAAGAAGATGAAGCCACTACAAAGAATGTGTCCATTTGGTTAGATCAATTAACTGAGCCACAAACAACCACAATTACCTCCACCGCAAGAGAATAGAGCAAAAATTAGCCTTGACCACCGAGAAAGACAAGGGAATCGACAACACCTATCGTATGTAAAAAATGTCCAAGATTTACCAAGAATCATTCAAGAACAACCAAGATCAAGGTTATATCAAAGGAAATACTAGGAGGATGTGAATTCTTAAGTAAGATACTCATGGGCAACCTAATTCAAAGAAACTTGAAAATTCTTTTCCTCCATTCCTTGAGGAGTCTACATATATTTTAACAACAAAGGATTTTTTGAATAACTTAATTCTTGGGTTCATTGATGATAGTATTGATGGAAATAATTTTCCCTTTCAAGAATCAAATATTCAATATATTGGCGTGGCTCGTGAAAATTGGTTGTTATTGGTGCTCGATGTTCAAAGATGTGTCCGTTCGAGTGGCTTACTTTTTTATTCTTATCTTCATTTTCATTTTAAAACTCGAGGACAAGTTTTTTTTCGAAGGGATAGAATGATGTAGTAAGATTAGGATAAGTTAGGGTATTGTGGTCAAATCCTAAATTGATTAGGATTGGAATTAGTTTCCATGATTGGTTAGAATTAGGATTAGCTTCCTGGGTTTATTAGGATTAAGATTAGTGTCTTTGACTAATTAGGATTAGGATTAGCTTCTTCGATTAATTAGGATTAGGATTAGTTTGCTTTCCAATTCTCTATAAACAGAGAGATTGTCTTCTTGTATTGGCAACTTTTGATTCATAATAAAGACTTTGATTTTATTATTGGAGAATCTCTTCTTTTATCTCCTAGGCTACATCAAGATCTCTCTATTAGGATCCAAAAGTTCTTCATAGGTTTTGTTATCGATCTCTCTATGAGGATCTTTGTTTCCAACCCAGAAGTTTGTTTTCGTTCTTCGCAGGTTTCTATTTCCAGCCTACTTCGTGTTTTCGTTCTTAGTGGGTTTCTGTTTCCATCCCAAATTTACTGATTTGTTTCGAAAGTTATCTTCACAAACTCAAGTTGTTCGCTTTGAGTTTGAGGGAGGGTGTTAAAAAGAAATTAGGGTTTTATCACTAATTATTATTTTCCTTTTTGGTATTTTTCATTTATGTATTTTCCTTTAGTGGTTTCTTGATGTCTATTTATTCACCTTGTAAAAGCTCGATTATAGACCCTGAATTATTCGATAATATACAAAATTAACATCAGTGACTATGGATAAATATTCATATGTGCCATACATGCATGCCCACACGCACAGAAAGGAAAAGAAAAAAAGGAAAAAGGAAAAGGAAAGAAAGAACAAACGAACGAACATTCAGCCCTTAATGACTTAGTCCATTGCCAGCACAAAATCAGTGGCTTCCATGTGATAACGTCTGTCAAGAAAAAAGTCAACCTGCTAACTAAGAGGACTGGAAACTCTCTAGAACCTTCACACATCTCTACACTTGTCCAAGCTTACCAGACTTCCCTACATTTCTCTACAATTTACTGGGTGTATCTTCGTCATCTCTAGTGACATGCTAGGCTAGTAGGCTTCCCTTAGTGTTAAACTTGCCAAGAATTTTCTACAATTATCACGGTGCATCTTCGTTATCTTTAGTAGTAAACTAGGTTTCCCATAGGATTAAACTTGCCTATGCACTCGTCTTCCATGATATTCTTTATACATATCTCACAAGCATGAAGAGAAAGATCTAGAAGGAGATCTCAACAACTGGATTACCATCCATCAAAGAGATGGAGTCCTACAGAAATGTGAGACCTCCCTCCCAAAATGGCAAAATCATAACACACACACACAAAAACACGAAAATCAAGAACCTAGGAACTCAAGTAGCCACAAACGGATCTTCCCAAAGCCAACCTGACTCATAAGAACTTTATCAAGCAGGAAAAAAAATCTTTGCCTCCAACACTTTCTCTTGCTAATTGATCTAACCTTGTTGACCTGAGTACTCTTTCACACGTCCCCTCAAGGCTGAACTTAAGAACTTTTTGCCCCAAGACACTGAAGTTCACCTCGTCACACTAATAACAGCTGCTTAAGGTGAAATATCTTTTCTAAAGTGACTGGGAGAAAAATTAACAGGAACAGACACCTTGTTGTTTTGTAAAAATTGTCATAACCTGAAGTCCAACTGAAACAAGTATACAGCTTAAGCGTCCTTATTACTGAGCAGTACAAGAAGCTGAAAGAAGATTCAAAGTGGAGGAAAAATGAAAACCTGAACAACTCCAACAAGAGGTGAGGATGGCACATCTCCAAAAACGTGGATTGCAACAGTAGACATGGCCATAGATAATGGCCTCAGATTTGGTTTAACGGCCTCCAGATTAATATAATTTACAGGACCCTGAAAAGCATAAAAACTCATGACAACTCCAAATACTGAGGTTAAAAAGCGTAAAAATACATGTAACAAATAAGTCATATACTCAACCATAAGATTAAAGACATGATCGAAAAAGGAACTTCCATTCATCCCTGAACTAGAAAATAAACGAAGGTAAAGAGAAACAGAATATGGTGGCTCAGCAGGAAGAGAATTGTCATGTCCTCCAGTCCTCCTTTTCAATACATTTCACATTTCTCATATCTCATGATCAAATATCCTAAGTAAATACGCAAGAGAGTTTGCTTACATGGCATTTGCTTCTAAATTCTTTTCTATTTATAATCTCTTTATTATAAATTCTAATTGGAGGGGTTTTTTTTATGAGTTTTATGTCAGTAGGTGTTGTGGGTGTAAACATTTGGGTACAGTTAGAAATTTGAATTATGAGTTGTTTTCTTTATATTCGTAGTTTATTTCGAGATTTTGTGAGTTTCATTCCTTTTTTCAACATGAATCAAACTTTTCACTGCATCAACGAAAAATGTGTTTCCTTCTCAAAAAGAGTTGGCTTAAAGGACAACTACTAAATTTGGGGATTTAGAAGTTAAAGGTCTTTTACTACAAAGCAAGTATTGTACTCTTGGATTCCATTATCAATTTGAATCCCATAGAAGCCTCCTTAGCAACAAAAGATATTAGATGCTGTTTCAGTACGTTATTGCAGAATTGTATGAAAAGGCGCAAGTGCAGAACAAGGATGATGAGATATCAACCTATAAAAACTGGGGAAGAGAAAGATCCATTACCTGAATAGCAAAAATAAATAGTTCACCAATTGAAAACAGGGCTAGGTAGACATAAACACTCTTAAAACAGAAGGCACTGAAGCAAAGTATTGCACCGATAAAGGTTGTTGCAGAGAGAAGCTGCAGCACAATTTGAGTGAGATCATTATATTATAAAGATTGGCATTCATGTTTATAGAATAAAGTGCAAAAGATATTCATAAATTGATGGCAGGTTCATTAGAGAAAATATCAGGAATCTCCAGAGAATTCTCGACTTGGTGAATCGACAGTGTTAGTAGACAGTCGACACCATTACTAGCATGCCCCACTAAGAACCCTCGATATATATCTTCCTATATAGAACACAGTTGACAGTAATTAAAGGGGTGAATTATTAAACAAAAAGACAGCAAAAGAAATAGAAAATTTTTCCCATGCCACTGTAGTATAAACCATTGATCAGTCATCAGTTCATTCTAAAACCTTTTGGGATAGCAATGCAATAGTGGGAAAAGATTGTAATGCGATGTCAATTAAAAGATATGTTGATTCATAATCACAATTCACACAAAATCCAACCTTGAAACCATTTGAGATGGTGTTGCTCATAAAATCTAGGATATAGCCTCCTCCTAGTGAGCCCAATACTCCAGACACAACCGTTATTGCTCCAAAGATCAAGTCAGCATTGGTCTGCAAAAGATTCCAAATTATCTACACAAATCTGGCCATGCACATATAAGAAAATAGTTGATCAACTGTAAGAAAATCTCACCATATGATAGATGCTGTAACCAGCTTTAGGTCCCCAATATGAATATGCGCCTAGGACAAAAGTATATGCAATATAACCTAAAACAAAAGCTTAAAGCCCTCAGAAAACAGGGGGAAAATGAAGCACACACTCCAAACTATTACATCGGCAGTAAATAGGAATGGGTGGAGAGCAGATGAACAAGATACCTAAAACGTTAATAACATAAACCTTATTAACCAAAAGTTCTTTGATTTCTTTCACAAATTTTGAGAGCTGATTCCTCGCATTAGTAGCTAAACTGTTACAAATTAAGAACAAATGAAATCAGTATATAGCTTAACACTTGTAAAGTGGATGTCCTACAGCAACGTGACACGCTACTGCTAATATGAAGAGATTATACAAGTAATTCATGTTATCCAACACATGTGAATGATCAGAAGCAAGTGAATTCTATTTAGAAGATATAGCCTACGATAATCATACAACAGACAAGTGGTTATTGATCACCGTGTAGGAATTTGGACCTCTCATCTCTTATATATATATTTGGACCCATCATTGAATGCTTTTGCTTACATCAAATTCTAAGAGAGTCAAGAAGTTGGAGTACATTATATAGGTTGTACAATTGTGTCCCTGAGTTCTAAGAAGTTGGAGTAATTTTTATCATCATATATTTGATAAGGGAGTAAGCAATCATTGTAACAAATTCTTTAAAAGAGATAACGATGTAGTTTAAAAGAAAAAGATAAAACTTTAGAATAATAAGCTATAACCTTCGAAAGCATTTTGAGAAAATGATTGTTGTAGGCTATAGAAGCAAGGGACAACAATAGCTTAGATAGCATACAGCTCTGGGTAGGGAGGACTGACAACTAGTCTTACCCCCTATAGTATATTAAATGAATTTATGTGAATAACATTCTTGCATAGGGATATGGCAAGGAGCCAATCACTAACAAAAGTACATGAAAAGTAAACTAGCTTGCACAATGAGATACATAAGATGAAAGCATGATAGAAGGGGTCAACTTGGACATGCAGCCACGGATAACACGCCCTGGACAAGCATGACCATGACACCTCACACTACAAAATGGAAGATTAAACTTATGATAAGAAATTGTTGGAAGAATATTGCAAAAAATTGCATTCAATTGGAAACTAAAGCTTCCCGGCTCCCACTCAATCAAAATGAAATTTACATTAAATGAATGTTGCGTGAATTGGTATTTATAACTCCACATCTCTTCATCTTTACTTTCCTCGTGGAATTTGTATCTCTTGTGCCTTAGTCTTCTTTTATTTCATCAATAAAAGGTTTCATTTCTTATCAAAATAAATTAAACGTATTGCAGAGGAAGAGATGAGAGATCTATGAAATTCAATACGAAATCGTCCTTTACTCAATATGCAGTTACTTAGAGAAGAAGGGGCATTGACTTTGGTCAAATATCTCAATTAAAGAAAATGAAAGGAAAAAAATACCAGATGCCAAACTCTAGCAGTCCTCCTTACCTGGAAGATTTTCCCGAGCTATCTTCAGCAATGGAGAATGCACCACCGTTGCCATATGAAGCTTCCATATCTGAGTTCATAGATGTGTAAGCTAAATAGAGAGGCAGGAAAAGAAATATTTTCAATTTTACCGATGAATACGTGATAGTGATATTCTCACCTAATTAGACCAAAAATCAAAAGTTAAGCCGATAAATAATCAAATAGCATCAATCAGTGTTTTCAAATGTCCAAGGCACACTTAGGTGCAATGACCCTCCAGAGCCTAGGTGCATGGTGCACAAAAAGGCACGGACTTTTTTTTGTAAGGTGCACTATATATAAAAATAATACATTAAAAAGAGAAATCATAGTTTAAGTGAAAATATGGAAGGAAAAAATAATAAAAAGAGAACCCCAAATACAAGAAATTTTGCATTTAGGCTAGTAAACTTGATTGTTTTAGTTAATAAAGGAAAACCCTTACTTATTACAATTTTTTTAAAAATAATAAAAAATCCACGAGGCCCAGGGCTTTGAACCTTGGGGCTTCATAAAAGGCGGCGCGCGTCTTATTTTATGAGCCTCGTCGTTCCAAGACCCGGTGCCAGACTTGCCCCTTGAGGCTAGGTGCATGCCTAAAACGCTAGCATCAACAATCAAGTGGTGGTTTCTATAGTACATATGCGCCTAATATGAAGCACCAAGTATAGCCTGATAACAAAATCCTCTGAGAAAACATTTTTTTAATAACCAAGCTTGGTGGTCGTGGTTTAATAAACAAATTTTAGTCTCTCTTAGTTTCCAATTAGAAATCTTTTGTAATCACCTTTAGGTGCTTATTTCATTGATACAATGAAATGTTTCTTACCTAAAAACTAATCAAGCTTTCATTGAGAAAAAATGAAAAAAGACAAGGACATACAAAAAAAAAGCCCATAAGAAAAGGGAGACAACCTACAAGAAGGACCTCCAATCAAGTAAGATAACACGAGGAGGGGGAAAAAATAAAAAATAAAAAAATCGTACCCAAAGCCCCAAGATAACTCGTAATCTAGCTACAGACCAAATATCAAAAAAATTAAGTTCCTTCCCTATAAAGATTCTATCATTTCTCTCACCCCAAAAACCTCCGACAAAATTGCACACACCCTCACTTGCCATAAAAACTTTCCTTGCTCAATAAAAGGAGAGTTTCATTGAGAAAGGAACTCCTCGATAATCTCTTTGCAACAGCTTTGTTAAGCCAAATCACGACCAAGCTCATCAAGAACCAAGTCCACACAGCATATACAAAGTTGCAACTCCAAAGGATATCATCAGGGTCCTCAACAGCCCTTTTACAAAAAACACAACGCTGCCGGCCCATCAAATTAGGCATTTTCCTTGAAACCCTTTCCAAGATATTCCCCCTAGCCCCTACCATGGAGAAGCTGCCATACAACAAAATTCACCTTCTTGGGAATTTTCATCTTCCACATCAAGGCATTAACCAACTCTCTCAATAAAGAAGGGTTGACAAGACAAAGAAAGAAAAATGGCAAGAGAAAACCTCCGAGGGCTAAGACACCAAATCGAACCTCCCTTCTCCCAATGCAACAATGAAACTCCCCTAACAAAGAGATAAGGCCAACAATATCTCCCATTTCTCTAATAGATAACAAAACGACATAAGCCCAAAGTAGGGGCATAAGCCAAAACAACATCCACCTGGTATAAGTGCAAAAAAAAACGGAACGAATAGGACTATCACCCAACAAAATCCTCTCAAAAAGCATTCAAAAACTGAAGATATGTAAAAACAATACTCAAAACTTTATATCTGGAAATAATTATAATGCTTCAAGAGATTACAAAGGTTTTCAAGATTTAAGGTGGGAAACGGGATAAAGGCTCAACTTTTGGGAAGATGTTTGGGCTGGGGACCAATTGCTAAAATGTTTGCTTCCGAGAATTCTAACCTTTCAATATCCAGATGGCAAAAGGCAACTGACATCTCAAACTTATCTGGTAAGCATGATAAGAAGCGACAAGGAGTTCAATAAAGAGGACTAAAGGCAGATTATTGAATCCATTTGAGAACCAAAGAAGGTGGAAGCCATGCAACATTCGGGAATTCCCAATTATATCCTTTTTCCTACATGTTTTGGATGCAGGTTATCTCATCACCAAACTCGCAAAGGCAACTGGAATCATAAAACTCCAAAGAAGGTGAATGTCTTCTCACAGTTGCAACTCAAAGGTGGATTGACAGAGAAAAATGTTGCATAAAAGATTTTAAGAGAACAAAACGACGAAACTCAGGAACCATGTTTTCTTTTGCTGCAAGTTTAGCTCCTGTTGGTAACCATGTTTCTGTGATTTTCTGCTGCGGTGGGCTTTAAACAATAATATCAAGTCTTCATGACAACTATTATGTGGTTCACATGCAGGAAAACACCCAGTTGAATGTAAGCAAGAGTCAAGACTCTATTTTGAGAGTTCTGGTTAGAAAGGAATCACAGAATTGGGAGTTGTGTGACAGGCAAAGTACCTTGCTGCACCCTTGACAAACTGTTCCTTAATTATCCATTTTTTATAAAGTTCTTTGCAGAGGGGATATGCTTATAAGGGGTAAAACTTTTCTCTTTAATATTCTCTTATGTATCAACGATAGAATAGAGTCCTGAAACAGAGTACCTTGAACTTCCGAGGCAACCAAATCCACAGATGTCAGCTCTCCATAGGATCCAGAAGAAGAAAAACCTGTACTTAAAGTTATTTAGAAACCATTAAGTTGCTTGAAGATGACAGTTCTAGGTGTACCTTTCAACTGCAAAGGCTTTATAACAAACCCCAGAACAGCAAATGGAAGCATCAATACAGCCTCTCCAATAAAAGCAATACGCCAATTATAAATACCTCCAACCTATATTTATTGAAGACTATTGCATGAGTGATTAATAAAAAACATGGATGCAAGCGTTATGAGAGTTATGAAAGAGAAACAGCTAAAGGAATGAATGTTTTGTATTTGTTCAATACATTCAAAAAATCTAAAAGAAAAATTATGTAAAAAGTCTTTTTAAAAAAGAAGAAGAAGAAGAAGAAGAAACAAAAACAAAAACCAAAAGATAAAAAAGGGAAAATGATGAGCAAAGAATTTACCAATCCACCAAAGATATAGCCAACTGCATACCCACTAGGTATACACATGTAAAATATTCCAAGCCAAGCTGTTTTCTGGAAGGAAAAAAGAACCAAAAGCATAAAGAATTAACAAACAAAACTAGAAGGTAACTATGCCTGCAGAACATAAGAAGAAAATTGGGAAGCGTTGACTCCACAAGGAACAAATGTTGAGCAGAAACAAATCAATTTGACAAAGAGAGAAAGAGGAGAAAGTAAAATATCTAGCAATTAGAAGAAGCATTGACATATATCCCCTAGCATTTTTTTTATTTTACATTTTAGTCTTGACCTCCAAAATTAAAATATCACCAGTTTGATAAATATAATGCAACTGATGTCCCATTGAAAAGATAGAGAGGGGGAAGAAAAAAAGGTATACTGTATACCCAACTCCTTTGTTATAAACTTTGAAAAAATCATAATCTTGTGCTAAAAGCATGATGTCAGTATACAAAAATTTAGAATTTGAATATCAAACAGCAATAACATAAATTGGGAAAGATTAACTGGCAAAAACCAGACAAGTACAATTCCCTATACAGAAAAGGAATGTAACCTGAGAAGCAGGTGCATTGTCATCGATGAATGGTGCAGCAAGACTTACAAATGATGCTTCACCAACACCTACCAACCTAAACCAAGCAATGGAGTGCAAGAGCCAAACTTAAATCAAAACAGCTCAAATCAAACAAAGTTCTTTACAATGGTAAACCCAATAAACCATAAGATAACCAATCTGCAAAAAAATAGAAAAGAAACGTGAAGGGAAGGAGGAAATGGAAAAGAATATTGCTCACATGCGGCATATTGTGATGGACCAGAAATTAAATGAAGCAGCACAACCAATAACAGCAAAAGTCCAAACTGATAATCCAACCCCAATGAGCCTAAATGGGTTAACGCTGCAAAAAGAAATTTAAAAAAATGTAAAAAATAAGAAGAATCAGAAGAAAACACATGCATGCACTCAACATCCCCATTACCACAAAGAACTGAGATCAAGCTACAACATTTATCACATTCAGATGCTTCATTTCACTTTAACCACAGAAAACAATCTCCTATGGAAATTAGTTGGTGTTCTTCCTTTGTAGTGAGTCCACATGGGTGATGCGGAGAACTTGGACGGATCATATACTAGGCCCTGGTCTTTCTGGGATAATTTTTTTCTCAGTTCTGGATGTTTGTTTGGCTAGGAATAAGGATTGTTGTTGTATGCTGGAAGAGGTTATTTGGCATCAACCTTTTCATGTTAGGGATTGGATTTTATGACAGGCTAGTTGTCTCGCGGTCGTTTGAGGTCTTTGGATATGGAGGCATAATAGAACTATAAGGGGCTGTGAGAGAACTTGGAAGGGTAGGAGTGGCTGCTTGCTAGGCTTGATGGGATTTTTGTAATTTTCTACAAGGTTGTATTTATTTTGGATTGGAGGCCCTTTTTGTATTAAGTTGTTTGGCCTTTCTCAGTGGGCTACAATGGACTGTTTTTCTGTATGCTCTCTTATATTCTTTCATTTTCTCAATAAAATCTCATATAGAAAAATAATAAATAAATGGTTTTTTAACAATGTATTCTCAGTTTCCCATCAAAATGCTTGCAAAAATAATAATAATAATAAAAATAAACCCTTCAATTCTCTATTCATATGAAAAATGAAGCAACATATACAAATATTTGAAATTTCTTTTGATAAGTATATCTGAAATTATTAACAGTGTAGAATATTCACTTACCGTTCTGCTAGTGTTGCAAATATTGGACAAGCAACCAGAAGTCCAACCATGAAACTTGAAGAAAGAACCCCATCTTCAAAATTGGTCAAGCTAAACTCACCTCTATAAATAATTTGACCAAAAAGAAGTCAGGTAGAGAAATAGCTTACGCCAACAATCATATTAACATAAGTTCATTTTATACAATAGAATTTAACATAAAATGCTGTCAAAACCAACCACCAATACAGCCTACATAACATGAAACACTAAATAGATTTAATTAGTCAAATACTACTTACAAGTCACAAGTGTTTCACTAATTTGGGAAATGAATTGCATAGAATGAATAACATTGCACATGAGAATGATATATCGCAAGAAACTTTGTTTCCCACAAAAAAACAATTGCATATAAACCTTTTTTATAATTAAGTATGTGAATGAGTGTTTAAATTTTTTCAAGCCAAGAAGGGTAGATTCACGAATGATAATTCTTGCGATTTCATGACTTTTAAGAGTTCTTATCTGTTTTATATTTTAACTATTTTGAAGCAAAAAAACAATTGCCAATGCCATGGTGACCATCCAACCCCATTCATTTTGAAAGGCGTCATTATCTTACTGTATCCCAGTACCAGATGTGCATGGACCACTTGCTGTGCAACTCCCTTGACTTCCATTCACACCATTGCTAGCTATCGCTCCTCGATCCAAGTAATTTAACAAGTTAATTACACAAAAGACAGCAAGAAGCCTGCAGAGATCAAGAAAGAGGAGAAAATGCTCAAGTTATTAATTCACAGTAAATGACACTTATTTATCCAAACTTCTGGTAATTAAAACTACTTACAAGTTACAACCAGACAACAACTCAAAAAGCATGCACCCTAGTTAAAGTTTAGTGAACTGATTACTGGTCATAAAAAGCTCTAAAATGTACTGAAAACTTGGAAATTTTGCAGCATAACGTAAATTTAACTTAGAAGTTCCAAATGCTATATTAATCCTCTGGTTTGTTCTGGTCTATGTTGCTTAGCCACTTCAACTTCAAAAAGGCATAAAGTACCATAATACTGACAATGGTACTTAATCGCAATCCAAGACTTCCTAGAAGGTTGGTAATAAAACCATTCCGGATAATTTATAATGAATCCATCATTCATGTGACCAAAATGAAAAGTTCCATTACTTTCAGTTTCAGTTTCAACAACTATTACCCAAACCCCCTATCTCCTATAAGCCCCTAATAAATGGTTAGCATTTCCAATTAACCGTAGTACTAAAAGTAAGAGTTAAAAACCAAGATACAATGCTCCAGTTAAAGAAATGAAATTAATATTTTTTGTACTGACTTGACCGTGCAATGTACATCCCTGAGTCAATGAATCAATATTTTTATGCCAAATCAAATTGTTCCTCCTGTAATTTTCTCATATGAATCTGAATGTTATTAAACAGAGCATGCCTAGAAGAATAGGACAGCTCCCAAAGAAGTTACAAAAAGGCACCACAATTGGGTAAGATCGACAAGAAGATAGAATGGACAAAGATGATTAGAGTATATCAATTCAACCCTAGAAATCTAGTTAAAGTCCATAAATTCCTTTATGCTCCTTTGCTTGTCTTTAAAAATTCTCTCCACTCATTCTTCCCACAAAAGCATATCGACGGCATTGCCCCACAAGACCTTAGCCCTGTCTTTGAACTAATGAACCACAACCCAATTGGAAAACAGCCTATTTGCAATCATTAGGAAGCACCATTGCAAACAAAAGATATCAAGTAATGAAAATCAAAACCAGAGGAATGGACTGACAGAGCAAACACGACAATATGCGACTTTACAATATGACTATTCCACCAATTGACTTCCAGGTGACTCGTATTTACTAGCAATGACCAGATATCTCGGAATTTCCAAAATTAATTTTCACATTGTTACCTCAGACACTATTCCCTTCAAAAATGAACAAGAGCGCCTCGATTATACGAATGATTTCTATTTCAAAACAGAGATAAGTGATCAACTATAGCATACAAAATATCCATTTCCCTCTTCCAAAATTTCAACTTATTGCTTCTTCTACAACGAACTAAATCAGGCACCAAATCATGAACATTCACGGGCAAAATATCATAAGAAACTCCCTCGGATACGAGATGAAAAACGAATAAAACCACAAATCTCCGAGAAACATTCTTTTTTCCATGATTGAGCAAGCTTAATCCAAAAGTCAACATAAGTTTTGACTTGATCGATTACGAAGCTATTTTCTGGCCAACCAAACAAGAAATTGAATCTGAAAGCATGAAGAACGAATAGAAAAACACCTCTTGGGAGTGAACCAAGAAGGAGTCGGATCTGTAGCCGGAGGGCCCGCCGTGTCCGTTTCCGCCATGGGATAAATCCTTGTTGCTTGGCGAAGGAATTAGAATTTTAGATCATTCTTCGCGCTATAAGCCTATTAATATCGCAAATATGTTTTCTCAAAAATAAAATAAAAACGGTGGTTTGAATAAATTGAATCTCGTTCTTTTTGGTTTCTAAATTTTTATAAAAAAATAATAATAAATAAATAAATAAATCTAAATTTTTAAAAAATCTATTCTAATTCTTATAATTTTAAAAAATGTTTATTTTAATTTATGATATTAAGATTTTGTTAACTCTCAAACTAAATAATGAGATTACTTATATTTTTAGATGACTAGACTGTCAAATAAGTCAATCACGCTAAATGTCACAATCGCTCTTTCGGGAGCTTCTCTTAGCGATTGTGCAGCACTTGTTCCCGCTCACGAACAAGTCAGCCAACTCGAATACGGACTGCCGATGGCACACCAAGTGCCTCTCACAACCTCCACCCCCGTTTTAGGGAAAACGGGTTTGGAGAAAAGGTTTTCATAAGCAGTTTTTGTGAGTGTGAATAAAGAAAGAAAGATTGTAGTAGGCTAGAAAGCAATAAGCAACAACAACAGCTTTATAGAGTATACTCCGGGTATGGGGAAGTGATGATTAGTCTTATCCCCATATAGTGCATTTTGAACAAAAAGTCAACTGGCACCCTTGCATATGCAAAGGGGCGAGTGGTCACTTACAATGAAAATATAAAAAAAACAAGCTAACTAAGCTAATACAATACATGATATGAAAGTATGCTAAAAGGGGGTTGGATCGGGCATGCGGCCATGGGCAACAGACCCTGGACAAGCATGACCGTGACATTTTCCCCCACTTAATTGGTTGACGTCCCCGTCAACCGACCTTGTTCAAAATCTGCGATAGCTGGAGCTGCATTCTTCAAATCTTCGGCCCGCTCCCAACTGATCTCTTCGTCGGGGAGATCCTTCCATTTCACTAAGAACTCTGTCAGTTCTCTTTGTCGGGGAGATCCTTCTTTCTCGGTGGAATTCTTCATCTTGACCGATGGGCGCCTTAGCATATTTTGTTGTTCATCCTCGGGATCGGGATGATAGGGCTCCAGGATACTCACATGGATGACAGGATGAATTTTCATCCATGAGGGCAACTGAACCTTATATGAGGTTCTCCCGACCTTCTCAATTACCTTTATATTTCCTTACTAGCCGTTGGTCTCTCTGGCCTCGGAAACGAAACTGTTCTGGTCGTAGCTTGATCAGGACCTTGTCCCCAGCTTGAAACTCGAGGGCCTCCACTTCTTATCAGCCCATTTCTTCATCCTTCTTGACGCTCTTTCCAGATAGGTGCGAGCTATCTCAGAGGTTTTGCTCCACTCTTTAGTGAAGTTATGTGCCTGAGGACTTTTGCCTGCATAAGGTAATCCACCAAGTGTGCCATGAGTGGCTGTCTACCGCACACCACTTCGAAGGGCGTTTTTTCGGTCGCGGAACCCTTGGCTATCTTTCTTCAGCAGTTCGGTTAATAGCCTTATTCTTCTTGAGAATCCTTCTACGAACCGCCTATAGTAGTTGGCTAGTCCAAGGAGGGATTGTAGTTTGGTCACGAATGATGGTACCCTCCAATCTCTGATCGCGGCCACCTTGCCCTCTTCCATACCAATCTGACCACACTCAATCACGTGGCCGAGGAAATTTATGCGCTCTTGAGCAAATGAGCACTTATCTCTCTTAACATACAACTGATTTTTCCTCAGATTTTCGAAGACTAGTTGGAGGTGACGTCGATGGTCCTCCAGCAAGGCACTATAGACCACAATGTCATCGAGATACACTACGACGAATTTGTCAAGGTATTCATGAAACACTTGGTTCATTAAGGTACAGAAAGTTGTTGGGGCATTTGTGAGGCCAAAGGGCATCATGAGGAATTCGAAGGCTCCATATCTCGTGACACAGGTCGTCTTCTTCAGCAATTTGGACCTGATAATATCCCGACCGCAGGTCCAGCTTTGAGAAATACTTAGCACCGTGAAGTCGATCAAATAAGTCAGTAATGATAGGAAGGGGATATTTGTTACGGGCTGTGAGCTTGTTCAAGGCCCGATAGTCGATGCATAACCAGAGGCTCTCATCCTTCTTCTTCTGAAATAGTACTAGGGCTCCGTAAGGGGTCTTTGCCGGTCTGATAAATCCCGCATCTAACAATTCGTCTAACTGTTTTCGGAGTTCGACCAATTCTGGCGGAGCCATCCGATATGCATTCTTGGCGGCCGACTTTGCCCCTGGTAACAACTCGATCTCATGGTCAATCCCCCTTCGTAGGGGTAAGGACTTGGGCAGGCTTTTAAGCATGACATCTCGATACTCTTTCAAGACAAATAGAACGTCTCAGGGGATCTCCTCCTCTGTGGTTTCAACTGATTCTATAGGGATGGCCATGAACATGAGTTCGTCGTGGGCCAAGCCTCTCTTCAATTGGAGGGCTAAGATCATTCTCACCCCATTTGGCTGCTTAATACTGGCTTGCACTATGGTGGGTGTAGATCCGGTAATGACTAAACATTTGACGAGGGGCATTGGTATAACTTTATGTTCAAGTAGGAACTCCATCCCCAATACCACGTCGAAATCATCCATCTTGACAATCACGAAGTCAACGAGGCCCTTCCAGTCTCCTAACTTCATCGAAGTTCTCTTCGCTATCCCCGTAATCGGTAGGGCTGTAGAATTCACAACTTTCATCTTCCCTGTATCTCTTTCCCAGGTCAAGTTCAGGCGGCGAGCTTCCGTTTCAGTCATGAAGTTATGGGCGGCCCCAGAGTCGATCATAGTGCTCTTGGCCGATCTTTGGTTGACCCAAGCGTCCGCATACATGAGTCCTCTCTCTAGTGGCTCTGTCGCCTTTCTCATTTTCTTCTGGAGTGCGGATAAGAATTTCAATGCCCCCATCCTGGGATTCTCAATTTCTGCACCTGGCTCGATTACTGTCTCCCCCAGTTCAGCCTTGTCTTCTGAGCTAGAGGCTAATGTGGCTTGAAAAGCATTGAACGCGGTCCGATTTGGACATTCGCCTGTCCTGTGTGGCCCTCTACATATGAAACAAGACAATGGGCGATTGTAATTGTTATGCTGTTACGGCGGCCCCCGCCAGTTGTTTCCTGATCTCGGTTGGGATGGTTTACGATCCCTCCCTGTGTTCTTGTCTCCTCCCCCAGGTCTGGGAGGACTGAAACGACTGTTTCTGTTTCCCCTATTTTAGGAAGTTGACTGCTTTCTCACATCTTGCGAGTCAGTGCTTAGATCGTATAGTCGTTCAGCTGCCGCATAGGCAGAGGGGAGATCCTGTACTGATTTTGCCTACGATTTCAACCCTTCGACAAAGCAAAAGACCTTGTCTTTCTCGGACATATCTCGTATGTCTAACATGAGTCCTGCAAACTATTTTACGTAGTCCTTGATGTTACCTATTTGATTCAGCTCTCGGAATTTTCGTCGAGCCAAGATCTCGACATTTTCAAGGAAGAACTGCGAGCGAAGTTCTTATTTCAATCTATCCCAAGTATCAATTGTGCATCGTCCTTCCTGTATGTCTGTAAATCACGATCTTCATCATAGTTTTGCATCTTCAGCCAGATGCATCTTGCTAGTGTGACTTTCGACTCTTCAGTCACCGTGTTCGTCGCCTTGAAGTATTGCTCAAGGTCGAAGATAAAGTTTTCCAGGGCTTTTGCTTCTCGCACCCCACAGAAGGGTTTTGGTTCTGGGATTTTTATTTTGCTTACTGCCATTGCTTCCCTAGATGGGGCTTGGTTCCCTACCGCTCGGATGGTGAGATTCACCCTTGCGCTCACATCCGCTATCTCGGCTCTAATGACGTCAAGGGCCGACTGAAAGTCTTCGAACAAATCGGTTACCATCTGAATTATTGCTTTTTGGGAGCCGTCCAACTCTTCGACGCGCTCCTCTATGTGGGCAACAGAGCCCGATGAGCTATCCCCACATTCAAAGCTGCCAGACCGTACTGTTTTGGTCTCAAGGGTCTCTACCTTCATCATCAGTTCTCTGACGGGTAATTTGTCTAGGCAGCCCACTACCGCATCAATTCCATCGGCTTTCTCAGCAACTTCTTGTAGCCGAGTCTCTAGGAAACGGATACTATCTGGGACCTCTCTCAGGTAGAGCATTTGCTATTCCATCTCTACCAGCCTATCCACATAGGACTTGTTCAGGATCTTCGTCGCCGACGTGATCACTGATCTTTCCCTCTATGAGCCGACTTGGCTCTGATACCAACTGTCACAATCGCTCTTTCAGGAGCTTCTCTTAGCGACACTTGTTCCCGCTCACGAACAAGTCAGCCAACTCGAATACGGACTGCCGGTGGCACACCGAGTGCCTCTCGCAACCTCTACCCCCGTTTTAGGAAAAACAATTTTAGAAAACGGGTTTGGAGAAAAGGTTTTCGTAAGCAGTTTTTGTGAGTGTGAATAAAGAAAGAAAGATTGTAGTAGGTTATAAAGCAATGAGTAACAACAACAGCTTTATAGAGTACTACTCCGGATATAAGGAAGTGATGATTAGTCTTATCCCCATATAGTGCATTCTGAACAAAAAGCCAACTGGCACCCTTGCATATGCAAAAGGGCGAGTGGTCACTTACAATGAAAATGTAAAGAAAGCAAGCTAACTAAGCTAATACAATACATGATATGAAAGTATGCTAGAAGGAGGTTGGATCGGGTATGCGGCCATGGGCAACAGGCCCTGGACAAGCATGACCGTGACACTAAACATATAAGATTTTGATTTTGAATTAGGTAGCAAAACTGTTTTCTATATAAGAACTCAAAAGTTATTTTACCTTCAAGATTTTAGTCGTTCGGTATTTTGGCACGTTGGTTGTTAGCATTTTACATCACCTTCATTTTGCTCAACATATGTTGCACACAATTTTACCAAAGAGTTAATGATACCTTAATAATAGATACTAAAATAAACATTTTTTAAAAGTTCAACTATTAAAACGATCGTTTTTTAAAGTTTAATAACTAAAATAGAATAAAATTCAAAGTTCATTAACTAAAATAGGATCTAAAATAAAATAAATTTTAATGGGTGTATTTTTAATAAATATTTAATTTTTGTTAACATGATTAATTTTGGTTTTTTTAATCATGTTAACCAAAATTAGTCATGCTCATGTAACAAACATATTATCTTTAATAAATATTCTTCGTGCTGTTGTTAGATGAGCATTTTGGAATGATTTTGAGAGAAATTTGATTATAATAAATATTAACTGTTTTTTTTTTCTGGTAAAATAAATTAGAAAAATTACTCTTTTGGTCTTCAATTTTTTAAGAATACGTGTATTTGTCCCTAAATTTTAAAAATATGTTTTTTTATTTCCCAAATTTATAAGAATAGACCTATTTGATCTTTAAGTTTTCAAAAAGTACCTTTTTAATCTATGAGTTTTTTAAAACAAAATCCTTAGATAACTTTATACTATTATTTTTAATAATTATATTATATTTTAAATTAGAAGAATAATTTTTAAATCACATTCTCTCTAAATCTGTTTTTTTCTAATTTTAAATATCATGTAATTATTTTTTAAAAAAACTAACTAAAAAATATTTCGATGACCTTTTAAACCTATTTTTATAAACTTTAGGACTAAATAGTACATTTTGAAAACTCGAGCCCTTATTACAATATTTAATAAAATTTATTTTTAAAATTTTATCAATTAAAACTAGAGTTTATTTTATATATCTATTTTAATAATGATTTAATAGTTATAAACTATATTATATTATATATGTATATAACCAACTTGTTCAGATATAAAGTTGTAATTTATCAAACACTCATACGCTCCATGTTAAAATGAATTTTACAAAAACCATAGTTGCCAACAATTATTTTAAAAGCTACGAAATCTCAAATAGAGCTTAAATTAATTGTATTATAACCTTGGTTAGATTTTATGTCCTAAAACTCGTTGTTTGTAAACAATTGAACTTATTCTAAAAGTTCAATAAGGTGTTATTGAATAGATGTATTGCTTGTGAGAAATCCAATAAACCTGAAAATCCCTTGACTATTGGATGAATACTTGAACTTTATGTGGAGACATAAGAATGGATCAGGTTCGGGTAAATAGTCAGAATGATCTATAGTATATGAATAAGGTTGGTACCTTATTCTGGTAACACTATTGGATGCGGTCTGCTCTGTAGTTGTTACAAGGAGTTGTAAAGTGCTACAGACAAAGTTGTCCTAATTCGTTTATGTTGGGACACGAGGAGTGGGGGTTTCCTTGTGCAAAAGAGTTTGTACAAGATCGGACCACGAAATCAGTCACTCTTGTTTATAACGTTATTTGCTGTTTAAGACCGACTATTTCAAAGTGATGACCTAGGTAACTTGATCTTAATCCTGAGCTAACTATGAACTCTTGTTTAGTTAGAATTATCCTTGGATTTACATAGGTGAGGGTTGGCTCGCCAGCACCGACTCAATAGACCTTCCATTTCAGGGGTAAGATCGGATAGATAGTTGGAGACACAAGGTGTAAGACGGAATTCACCCATACCTGCTTTTAGGGATAGTGGAGAGGTTGTTCCCTTAAGTACTAATTTTGGGTCTTGAACAAGGGGCCCTTCCCTCTCACTGGCCGGAGAAGGACTCAGATTTATTGATTTTATCACAAAACAATTGTTTATTAGGGGATCGTGGGACTTAAGGAATGATAGATAATTTTAGGGGTAAAACAGATACTTGACCCAGCCGTTATTACGAACAACCTGTAAATAGTTGATTTACTAATCATGGTTATATCGAGTGGACATGATATATCTACATTGAGGGGAGTTCAACTATGGGCTTTAGTGGAGTGACCCATTAGTTAGCGAATGGGGGTTAGTTCGGTTTAATGAGTTTAGCCGAATAATCTTGGATCTTGAAGCCCATGATCTGTAGGTCCACGAGGTCCCCTACTAACAACCCACCATTTTCAAGCTTCATTTACTCCAAGCATAAGCTGCATCTCATGCAGCCATTCTATTTGCATGATGTTCTGCAATATATTGAAGAAATTTAAGTTATTTCGAGATAATGCAACCGATAGAATTTTAGCTGAAAATTTGGGTTGAAGAAGGTGTTCTTCCTTTGGGTTGCTGTTGTGAGTATTCTCCAAGTTCCCTTGATTCCAACTTATTTTGAGTCCCACAACTCAATCTAAAGCACCAAGAGAATAATAAGGAAGATATCGTGGTGGTATGCACAAAGATTTGGAAAGATTTGCAGTTGGAAATCGAGATTTCAACGATTTTTCAAAGGTATGACTTGAAACCCATTAAATTTTGCTTGAGCATGCTTTCGATTATACCAAAATTAATCAATTAGAGTGCTTATTGATCCCCATCGCTTCCGCTGCGTGTTGGTATAATCCAACAACCTCAATGTCTGAGGTTTAAACCATGTCACACGTGTTGTAAAAAAAAAAAAAAAAAAATGGATTTTACTTTATATTTGTTCATAATTCATTTGTTAAAATTTAATTGGGATAGTTTTAATAAATTTTGAATTTGGGCCATGTTAGTTTATTGTTGATCTTTAATAATAATAATAACAATAAAGTCTACGTTAGTATCTCTTTTATAACTTTTGAAAATATACTCATATCATTGTCCGTATATATTTTCATATTGTCAATGACATGTGTCGGATTAACAAAATGAACAGTTACACTGACATAGGGGTGAGCATCGGTCTGTCGGAGTCGGTCTTCTGATCAAACTGCTATCGAACCAACTATGGTCGATTTAGTAAATGTTTGAACCGACCTCGATCGTCGAGGATCAAAAGTCGATTTCGGTTGGTTGGTTTTATTTTTTGAAACCTACTAAATTGAAATTTTCCAAACTGACATCGACCAACCTTTCTTCTTTTTCGACCAACCGACTTTGGTCTGGTCAGTCGATTTGGTTTTTTGGTCTATCTTGCTCGCCCCTAGATTAACATATGGATGAGTTTGAAAGGAATTTATAACTATTTGCTAATGAAAATTTTGGGCTTTAATTGATAAAATTACTACTCTTATGCAATGGTTACCCAAATGAAGTGTATAAATTGATACAAACGTTCATAGTTTTATTTATTTTATTGACATGACTTCAAATTTAAGATTATAAATTGATGTTTTCTAAATAAATAAATAAATATATATATATATATATCAGCACGACCTCTGCAATGATAAGAGATTGAGCCTTTTACCTTGAGGGGAAATGTTACTTTGGCATAATAATGAAATATGTTGAAACAAAAGTATATGCTTTATTTTATTTTATTTTCTTTTCTTTTTTCCTCTTCTCTTAATGGAAATGAAGTAAAATTAAAATTTAACTAAATCATTGTAATGGTTAATGGGGGATTGGGTGCTAAGCTAACTATTATAGTTAGTGCTTATCATAATTTGTGAATTATAATAATATCTATATTATAATAGTTTGTGTTTGGGGTTCGGATTATTATTGTATGAGTTATAATAGTATGTATTTTAGATGCAAATTATTTTAGCTTAGATGGGAAACAGTGAAATGGATAGAAAATAGTCAACTCAATAACAAATAGTAAACATAGTAATCTTGTAATTGTTTGTAGGTTATAATATTTGGGAACAACAAATATTGTAATTGGAGCCTTAAATATGGAGTTAGTTATAATAACACTTGAAATTAGGGGCCCAAACGCCCTAAAGGTTGGATAAGGAGCTAACCAAACAAGAGGAAAACGAAACTCAACAAGCTCAAATCATCTCAAATGAAGAGGATAATGAAGCTCACCTTATCTCAAACGAGCCTTATGCTGAAAATCAAATGGATAACTCTCCAAGTCAATCAAATCACGAGACAATCATTATGCCACACAGACCAATGACAAGAGCTAGAGTTAAGAGACTTCAAAAAGAATTAAATGTTTGCTTCCAAGCTAAGTTTCCAATCCACGATGAAGAGTTGCAGCATTTGAAGCTTCAAAAGTCATTTGGGCACCTAAGAGTCATAATGAATCTGAAAATTCATATTAATCTACCTATTTGATGTCGTATGCATCTATTTATTTCATGTATTTACATTTATTGCAGGTACACGTATGAACCTTGAGAGTTGGGACTGAATTTAGGCATTATATTCAAAGAGTTGCGTCCTTTCATAGTGTATTTTCAATTAGTATAATTACTTATGTACTTTTATAATTTGGGAGAGGAGAATTGAAATTTGAATGAATTTTCATTATAGAATTCAATCTCTCAAGCTTATATGCTCTATTTGTATTATTGTGTTTAGAATGCACGTGTTAGAACTTTCAATCTAGATTGATTAATTAGATTGTGAAGAATTTGAAATATTGAAGTAATGGATAAGTTATCTTTTTTTCTCAATCTCTGATCAATCTTCTAAATCAAATATATTTAACTTTTTTGGGGTTTCTTATCAATTAGTTATTAGGGATGAGCTTATTACTGTCATGGAGACAGACTCACCTTGTTTAAGAGGAAGTTCTCAAATGTGACGAAAGTAGAGGATCCATATCAAATTTCTTTTAGGGGTGCAAAAATGTTTCTAGAGAATCTACATGCTCGGAGATTGCTTCTTAATTTCTTTAAAATCACTTCTCAATTTATTATTAGGTTGAAAATCACAAATCACCATCTTTTAAAACCTGCTTCCGTAAAAACATGTCATATTATCTAAATAATTGTTTTAATTTACAATCTTATCTTTATACATATATATATCCCATATATTTCCTCATATATTAATAAAATGTTTGACTCATTCATCATTTTTATAACAATTTTTTTCCTAAACTTCTATCAAATAATTAGATTAAATAAATACATTGCGATTAAAATAATGCATTTTTTTTAAAAAAACAACTAATTTATAATAAAGTTGTTGTAATGTCAATATAAACACAATTATAATAATAGGTCTATGGTCATTATGTATTATTTTAGAAAACACTATGGTGATCGATATTTTAAGAAAGATTGAATATGTGAACAACATCAATATTTATGGTGTGAATCACGAAAACAATTATTTTCACCTAAAGTAATCAGGGGCACTACGATACATAACTTTGTTACAAGTCTCATGGGAGCGAAATAGACCACATTAGTTTTATTTATTTATTTATTTACATTTTGTTTGTACTTAGCATTAATAACATCAATTCATTTCTATTTTATATAACAATGATTTATATATATATATATATATATATATTCTTTTTTTGTCATGTAATTCAGAGAAATATTTTTTATAATTTGGCCATTCGAGCTAAGCCACATCAAATTGACTTTTTTTTTTTTTAAAATGACAAAACACCAAATTAGTTAAAACTTACCAAATGTTGCTTTTTTTTTTATTTTTTTTTATTTTATGACAACTGATTTTTTAAAGTTGTGACAAATGGAGCCTAACATTCTTTTGGGGAAGATAGACATTTGATTTGAAACAATTAACATATTGCAAATGATTCTCATATCTTATTTGTAGGCCATTGCTAGTATTTTTATTCCCATAAAAGCTAAAGCTCAAGCTCGAACCTATATTAAATAATAATAATAATAAATAATTAAATAAATGACAATTGTTTTAAATGTCAAAATAGTTGGAAATATTTTCATTATAGATAGTAATAGTTATCTATTAGTTTCTAAGATGTGATATTTAAGAATATTTATAAATAAGTTGACTCATTTTTTTATGTTTAAAAATATCTCATAAATGAATAAGTTAGATACCATAATATCTAAAAAAATCTTTACAATAAAATATAATAACAGTAACAAAATTAAGGACATGTTTGCTTGGACTTTGAATTCCTACTTCAACAAATATTTAGATGCATCGTCCATGGTACCTATCTTTGTAGATTCCACCAAATTATCTAATTACAGCGGGTCAAAGATGGGTGCATCACAAGATCGAGAATTACCTCTCCTACCCCTATCACACAAACAAAATAGAACGACATTTTATTTTATTTTGTTTTATTTTATTTTATTTTTTATGTTTTGAAGGCTTCATTTCTTTCCCCACCCAAGAAAAAAAAAATGTATATCGTTCTGTCAATAAGGACTAAGGAGGAAAAAACGTTCTACAAAAATTGAGATTCGATATCGAAATCTAAAGAAAAAAATGCAGAAAATACCTTACATGGGATTCGGGAATTAAAGATCCAAATGCAAATGAATGAATCTAATTATCTGTGTCTGTCACAATCCAATTGTTTTCTTCAACGAAGAAATCAACGACGAAGCAGAAGAAATCGCAGACAAATTTTGTCCATTAACGTGTTCTTCAACCATTTCCTTCACAGATCTACACGACAATGGCTGAAAATTGAACCCCCACTCCGAAACAAACTCTTTAACCAATGTCAATTTTGCCTCCTCCTCCATCTTCTTCCACTTCCTCTTCGTCTCCTCCGATTTTAGCCCTAGAAATCCGCACAGCTCTGTGAACAAAAACTCTCTGCTCTTCTTCATCGCTTCCTCTCTCTGAATCAAATTAGTGTTGATTTTCGCCACTTCCGTTGCGAGATCGGAGGCCAGATCCGCGTCGCTGAGTTTCTTTCTGCAGTATGTGATTTTGCACGGCAGCCGGTTCCTGTAAAGGGACGGCGACGGCGAAGGTTGAAATCGGAAATTGTGGATCTCGCCGTGAGGAAGACGGAGATTGATAGTGGAAATCATTTGAGGAGATTTTTCCTTGTAGATGCTTCAATCGTCAGATTTTGCAGCAAAAAAGTGACGAGAATCGAGTTGCCTGCGACTGAGAGGGAGAGAGTTATTGAGCCAAAATTCGAAGGTTCGCTAAGTTTATCCTACTTACTTTCACTCTCTAAATTTGCGGTTTAAATTATATTTTGGTCCATACTTTAAATCTTAATACTTATTAAGTCTGGATTCGTAATCATTTCGGGTTTTTATTTATTATTTATTTTTTATATTTTTAAAAACTAAACCTGTTTTGAATTCTTAACAAAATAAAAATAAATAAATAAAACCAGTTTTTTTAATTTTCAAAATTTGACGATGTAGATAACAAATGATAAATTTGGAGGATCTTTCTTAAGTACAATGGTAAAAATCTTAAACAAAATTCAAAAACAAAAACAAGTTAAGTAGCTTTCAAATTATGGTTTTGTTTTTTAAATCATTGGTAAAAAGTAAATAATAAATGAAGAAAATTTGGGGATCTTTCGTAAGTATAATGGTAAAATTCTAAACCAAATTTCAAAAACAAAAACAAGTTTTTAAAAGTTACTTTTTTAAACTTTGTTTGGCAACAATTTAGTTTTTATTTTTGTTTCTTAAAATCAAGTCTATATCATTCACATTTCTTAGGTTACTTTTTTTTGTAAAAAGCCAATAAACTTAAATCAAGCAAATTTTAATTAAATAATTAACTTTATCATTAAATTGTTTATTATAGTTAGTCTTATATGACAATTTGAATTTAAAAATAAATTACTCAAATTTTGGCCTAAGAAAACTAATTAGTTTTTTAGTAGAAATAAATAAACATAAATCAAATTATTCACATATATAAACTAAATTTAAACCTTCAATTTAAACATATTCATTATCTTTCCCAATAAATAATCAAATTTGAAATTTAAATGTAATATTTATATAATAATAATAACATAACGTTACAGAACTATACTAAATAAATATGTAAAAGTTAATCGGAGCGGGGATGGGGAACGGGGTCGGGGTCGGGGCCGGGAGCGAGGATGAAGAATGTTCCCCGTCCTCGTCCCCGTTTAGCTCACGGGGAATTTTTCCCACTCACTCCCTCATTCCCCGCCTAATTGGGGAATCCCCATCTTGTTCGAGGCGGGTTGGGGAAATTGGACATCTCTATTTCTTAGCATAATTTACATTTCTTAAGTACAGTGGTTGAATTCTCAACCAAATTCCAAAAACAAATACAACTTTTTGAAAGTTACTTTTTTTTTTTAATTCTCAAAATTTGGCTTAGTTTTTTAAACCATCGGTAAAAAGTATATAACGAAAGAAGAAATTTATAGATGGAAGTTAATTTTTAAAAACAAAAACAAAAAACTAAATGGTTACCAAACCTTTCTCTTATTTTTATTATTTTTATTTTTATTTTATTTTGATTCATGCTTTTAAGATTCTCTCAGACAATGGAATTGGTTTAGAGATGAATTGCGTCTAGCATAGGTCGAGCAAGATGAAAGTGAAGGAAAATGTCAATAAACATCTTATGGAAAATAGCTAGCCTACTCATCAAATAGTTAACAAAATCTTAATACCAGATATCAAAGTAAGCACTTTTTAGAGATCTAGGGACTAAAATATATTTTTTTGAAAGTTTAAAGACTAATATATAACAAAATTCAACGTTCAAGAACTAAAATAGGATTCAAACCTTAAAATTTGCTAATAAAAGATCTCTTTCTCTCAAAACTTTTTTTTTGGTTTTTGTGCACTCGTAATAAACATCTGGTTCAATCGTAATGGTATGTTTGAGGTTGTTTCAAGTTGTAATTAAAAATCGAGCAAGAATCACATTAAAAAAAATGCTAGCTCCATTATTGCTATATGGCATAACAATAACAAAAATAACAAATAAAAGGAAAATAAATGCTAACTTTTTTAATATCTATATCAATATAAATTAATGATATGACTATAAGCATGAATCTAATTATTGATATGGATTAACGATTTTGATTACTAACATAACCAATGAAATTGTTCTCAAACTTCAGTCCTACCCTTTCACAATTACAATATTATAGAATAAAAATATATAAAGTTCTACATGACAGGTTTGATATACTGACTTAAACAACACTCAACTCGTGAAAAAGTGCATGATGAACAAGATGTTAAATGTGACAATATAAATATAGCTCAACTCAAGCATAAAGTATGTACCATTGATTAAGAAGTTAGATATTCAAATTCTCACCCAGTATATTGTCAAACTAAAAAAAGTCAAAGGTTTGAATTAAAAAAACAACCATGACTCGATTTAATTGGTAGTTTATATATGTATGTATGTATGTATATATGAATACTAAAATACTAATAACAATGTAGTGTAAGTCAACTATTCAACACACCTCGTTTTAAGGGGTGTTTGGGTCGAGGAGTAGAGTAGTGGGGAGGGAGGAGTTAGAAAGCCTAAAGAGATGGACTCATAATGTAAGGAATTGACAATATATAATATTGATGTGTTTTTAGTAGTGGAATTCATCAAATCCAAAAAGGCGGTGTTTCAATGTTGTAAGAGCTCCTTAGTTGGAAATGCAATCGACCACATAAAAATTGATTCGACTGGTTTGGCGAAGACTACAAACCCCATGTGGCCAGGCTTGGCGAAGCACCTAATGAACATCTTATGTGATGGTTGGAAGAATGACAACCTCAAATCATCCAAATTTAATAATCATATAATGTGATTCATCATTTAGTACTAACGAAAAATGCCTTTGAAATCACTATCATCTGCAATAAGGGATGAATATCGTAAAAAATGGACATCAATAACATACTAGTTCAGCAAACTAGTCTTGGTGCACCCAACCAAGGCCACCCACCCCCCAAGTTGCATCCACGAGCAAGTGACAACGGGTATGAGGAGGGGAATCCAAAAAATGGAGTGTTAGTGCAGGAATGTAGATGAAGGTGCGAGGCTTCCAAACAATCCACAACGGACAGTTGAATGTAGGATCTGATCAATACCGCCACCAAAGCAACCGAGACAATATCACTAGAAAAAATCATATGAGTGTGAAGCTTCTAGAGGTGACATATAAGGACTGAGAAACATGCCATCTCCTATGAGCTCCCATGGACCCGAAATTAGTCGAAATGATCCAATATTGTAAATGATCAATGCCAAACAATGTTAGAATCAAATAAATAACTCCAAATATCTTCAGACAACAAACACCACTGGTTCAAGAACATAGTGACATAAAGGACACCACAGGCTTAAAGTAAATACCCAATTTTAGGAGGTTGGTTCGTGTGGGAACGATATCACTAAAGCTCCCACCCATCAAGTTGGTGACATTGATTGACAAAAACTATTCTTATTCGGGGGCTCAATATATCTCATACTTCTATTCCTTACCACTCGTGGAGATGGATAAGATGAGATTCGTCTCGTACTCCAAAAATCCATCATGTACTCTATCCTCAATCCGACGACCATCAACTTATAATAGGGAGAAGACAATTTCATGTCAGAGAGATTCATGAATATAACACAGTTAATCATTCCCATCCCCGAAAGCAAATGTTCATCGTCAATTTGAATACTTACTTCGTCGCCAGTTCACCAACAATAACCTTGCTAAAAAGAGACCTACCCCAAAGGATAATACGCTATGAAAACAAAGGGTTAACCCTCACTTTAGTTGTAAGAAAATAGCTCGTGTGAGAATATTTATCGCCTAGCACCTGATACTATACTATCGAGTACCTCTTCCAACTCGTCACTCAAAGTCAATAAAGTAAGAACATGCTTAGATGCATCTCAAAATGTACCTATCTTTATGCATTTCACTATTATCACATACACGCAACAAAATGTTAAAATATATTTATAAAAAATGTAAGAATGATCTGCTATCCGACAAAGTACGATCAGGCAATTCAATGGTATACATCAAGATATATATGACACCACTGAAAGCAGAAGTACAAGAATTATATCAAATAAAGGATGAAAATATCCGTCGACATGAACTGAAGTATTCAACATCAATATTAAAATTCTACTTATATATTTGATACCTTTCATGTTCATAAAACATAAAAATGTCATCGATTTAACTCAACATGAATAAAAATACCAATAGCAATATTTATAATTTTATTTTGGAGTAAAAACAAACTAATTATTAACCTAAACAAAATTTATAAATGTATGTCATTACGAAAATATCTATCGATATTGGTATTTTATCGAGATATCCAAAGACATATCAGGTAGTTTAATAATTGCATTGAATAGCAAAGCAAAGGACAGTCACGTGCGTAAGTGGGGAAAGAGTGGATGGTTCAGATCCAGAGTCCACACAGTTGGCGAATACGCCAATTTCGTGGAAAGCCAATAAACAAATCTCGAAACAAAGGGCAAACAAAAAAAAAAAAAAAAAAAAAAACCAATCTCACCATCGCTGCGACATGACAATCAGTGGCATCGTCGCCTTTAATATTGATTTTCGGATTTTATCTTCCACTGGTCAAACTCATACTCCATTTCTTTCAAAACCCTTCAATTCTCTCCTCTCCCCCACCTCCATTTCGACCTCAATTCACCCTCCTCTTGCTGCTCGCTGCTCCTTCTCCTCCTCCTCCTCCTCCTCCTCCTCCATCGCTTCTTTCGGTCAGCTTCCATTTCTTTGCTACTTCTTCTCCCGTTTGATTATTGTTTTTGCATCTTTCTTTTTGTTGCTCGCAGTTTTTGCTTCATGGCTTCATTGAATTTTGGGTTTTCATGGAGTACTGGCATTTAATATGGTCTATAGTTATGTTGATTTTTTTTATTGGTTTGATTGAGGTTGATCACGTGTTGGGCTTTGATTTTACGTTGCCGTGTTGTAATAACTGTTGCAGTAATCAGGCAAGGAAAATGGGATCATTATGTTTGTGGTATTGAAGTCTACAGACTGGTTTTAGCTTTTTCAAATTACCATCATTCAACCTCCAGCCTTTGGACAGAGTTCTTTTAAAATTAGTTGTTTAGTTAGGATTTGAGCAGTTTGCTGTTAATTTTGTTGAACTGTCTTGCATTGTAGCTCTGACCAAAATGTTGGTTGTACTTATATATTTTCCATCCACGAACTCAACTTTTGGTTGTTTTTAGTATTTGGTTGGCTCTGAGTTAGTATTGTTATTCTTATTGCAGATATGGATAATGGTGCAGGTCTCAGTTTATATCCACTACATCGGTGCAAAACAGTTCACCTGGTTAGTATCAAATTTGGGAACTTCTTGTTTTTATATCTAATGAGTATTGCAGATGTGAAGCAGATTGTATTTGACTTGAAGGGCATTCAAGATGGCCTTCTTTCTTGGCTTTTGCTCGCAAATCAAGGGCTCTTATAAAACAATACATCCAGGTCAGGCATGCACAGGGGATCCACAATGTTGATGGAGATAAGAGTTATAAAGCATATATGCGTCCTGAGTTTTTTGATGCTCACATTACTCAGCTTGGATGGCAGCAGGTCAGAACGGGTGTTATACACCACATATATGCAAGTTGTAAAGAAGATAAAAGAAGAGTTCACGTTTTTTCCTGGAGAGAATTAATGATTTGATACCTTTCAACTGTTACAGATTGATAATTTGCGTAAGCATGTTCATGCATCTGGTCTTTCCAGGAAGATTGATTTGGTTGTAACATCCCCTTTGCTCAGGTATTGATGTCACTATCTTCAGTTTCTTCTATGCACAACTTTATGTGTACAACCTACTCGTAACTCGCTCTCATTTTCTAATCTTGTTCTCATTGTTAGCCTCTGCAATAGTTTAAAAAGAAGAGATTAATAAGGATGGGAACATTAAAAACGATATCAAATTATTTTCTGTTACAATTATTTGTAATCTAGGAAGAAATTTACCTTTTCACGGTTTGACAGACTGAAGGTTAAGTTCAGTCACACACCTGTATATCCATTCTTTCTCTCTCCTTTTTTTTTTTTGATTATTTAGAAGTGTTATAGTTACTTTGGGTAGTAAGAATGGTTGAAATCAACAGAGAGTTTGCTGATGGTGATTTTGCTAGACATGCAATTCCCATGTTACTTGACTATCAAATCTCAGTAGCCCCTAATCTAAATTGATTAAACTTAGCGAGATTGGAGATCTTTACGAATAGAAGATTTTAATAACTGAAGAAGAAGTTGAAAGTGCCAAAAGAGGAGAGGTGACTGTGCTCGC
The DNA here is from genome assembly GCF_027475165.1 of Benincasa hispida. Lineage (NCBI taxonomy): Eukaryota > Viridiplantae > Streptophyta > Magnoliopsida > Cucurbitales > Cucurbitaceae > Benincasa > Benincasa hispida. The sequence continues at coordinate 38,029,171 of NC_143488.1, read as the reverse complement.
ACCTCTTTGAATGCAAAGTCAATACTTTAATGTTATGGATTCCTCGGAACATAGTTTCTTCCTTTTTAGTGCTTGATTTTAATTGTTACTTCATGTATACTTTGCTGGGAAGTTGATTTTAACCCAAGTTAGATCTCTCATGAAACATACCAATATGGAAAATCTGAGGAATTTTGCTTATGGTTGATTATTTTCTAGGACTCTACAAACTGCTGTTGGAGTATTTGGTGGCGAAGGCTATACAGCTGGAATGGACGTGCTGCCCCTAATGATTGCAAATGCCGGCAATAGTGCACGAGCTGCAATTTCAAGTCTAAACTGCCCACCTATTGCTGCTGTTGAGCTTTGTCGTGAACATTTGGTATGTGATAGTTAAATTTAATCCTTCTCAGCTATGATTGTAACTTTGTGTATGGTGCAACCGGTGGGGGTTAAATTGCTTCACAATTAGAAGGTAGATGATTTAAATGTGGGGTGGGGGTTATTTGACTTTACCGATACATACGGCCTTGTGTTTTTAGCTTGTTATTCAATGCTACTGACATAGAAATCTACTTATCACCTCATATGCAAGTCTGTCAAGGATTTTTTTAAAAATTTATTTTCTACATATTTTCACGATGCAGTGTAAAGCATAAAGCTTTGGGTCCTCCCAAGTGCTCATTGATTATTAATTTATCATAGCTTCATTTTCTCCTGTTTTCTTCTGAAGGAGCTATTTAGCAGAGACTTATTATTTTCGTTACATATTATATTTGTAGTTCTTATGTGTGTTCTTTATATCTTAACAGGGAGTTCATCCTTGCGACAAGAGGAGAAACATCAGTGATTATCAATTCCTCTTTCCTGCAGTTGATTTTTCACTGGCAAGTACCTGAGATATAGTAATAAGCTGGGAAACTTGTTATTTGTAATCTTTCAGGAAGCTTTCCATTTCTTTTTGCTTTTTCATTCAAGAAATTGCAACAATGGTGGATGAGTTATGTTGTTGATTAACACCCAAAGTTATGTGCAGATAGAAAGCGACGAGGATGTATTGTGGAAGGCTGACGTTAGAGAGACAAAGGAAGAACTGGCAGCCAGAGGATTGCAGTTCCTGAATTGGTGAATCTGTTGTTTATTAGACTTTCTTTTTTTTTTTTTACTCTGATTTCTTGAGGCTACCTGGCTGATGTCAAACAATGTGAGCACAAGGAAATGTTTGCATACAGCCTGCATATCTCAAAGTCTATTTAAATGATTAAGGACAATCCAGCATTAAGCCATGGCAATGAAATGTAGTCAGCTATTTGTTTAGCTTGATTTTTTTGTTATAGATGTGGTTTTCACTTTTCAGTGGTCTTAAATCTGTATGATGATTTGTGTTTTAGTTACAAAATCTTGACTCATTTGGAGGCTGGATTGATGGTTGGTAGTTTATTTTACAGCAGATCTCAATTATATGGTTGAAGACATGTCTAGATAAGATAGAACGGGATAAATGCACATTGTATAATGTTAACTTTGTCAAATATTATCGTGCTTAATTCGTTCAATAGAGATTGCAAATAACAAGTATGTGCGGCCCAAGATATTAGCTATTAAATAGAATAGCTTTCAGCTTGCCACCTACGTTTTCTTTACCTTGCTGCATGCCACAATTATCATCTACATTTTTGCTGTTTATTAGCAAATATGGATTTTTCGTACTTAATGTTAACTACAAAGCCTCTAGAGTCTGGGGGCGGGCGTGTACTTTATAATTGACTACAAAGCGTCCCTTGTTTTTCCATGATTCCTTTGTTCTTGCTGATTGGTTGGATAACTGGAGTATTATTCTGTAATTGGTGTTGGGGTTTTCTGTTTCGGTTTTAGCTTCTCTTGTTGGCCTTGTTTTGGTTTGCTTGCCCTTTATATTTTTTTTCCCCATTTTTCTTCACGAGCCTGTAATGTTGCAAATATACAAATCTGAATTATCACGTGATTAATCAGTATGGTTTATTTGATATTTCTTACAATTGCCAGCAAATTTCTCCCACTCGCTTGATAATATTAACCATTCCCTTAACCTTATAATTGGATTACATTTCAAGAAAAGGTATTACCCTTCGTTGATATATTGAACACCTCAATTTTACCAATCTCTATCAATGGAAATACCTACATGTGGATATAACTTTTTATTCCAAGGATAGATGGAATACGGTAGAACAAAATTCTTCCACTGATATCACCTTCTTTGTTAATTTGGTATAGCTTTTTTGCTCCTTTCTTGCAGGTTGTGGACGAGGAAGGAGAAGGAGATAGCCGTTGTTACTCATAGTGGATTTTTGTTTCATACCCTAACTGCTTTTGGAAATGACTGCCACCCTTTGGTGAAAAAGGAAATATGCAAACAGTAAGTGAATTCAATACACTTCTACTTTTAAATTATTGGTTACAAGTCCTATGTTAGAATTTCATCAACACCGACATTTGTGTAAATTTTAACTTTTAGCATATTGTTATGCTGCTCTCGTATTCTCATCAATGAAGTCAGTCCTTCATCAGATGTCTTTAAAACAACAATATTTCCTCCAGCAGGCCGTGGGAGATTGAAAATCTTTCGTGAATATTAATGGAAAATACATTTTCTTTCTTGTAATGTTTTGATACTTGTTGATGGCTTTTAGTGCATCAACTTTTCTACCATTTTTTCTTTCTTTCTAAAAGGGATCGGTATTTTGTTTATTGTTTTATTTCCTTACCCATGACTTACATTCATTGATTTTGTTTCTTCGCTTGGCTACATTGACGAGCTCTTGATTTGGTAACATTTTAATGTCATCGACTCTGTAATGATGTATGCAATGTCTACCTGCAGCTTTGCAAATTGCGAGCTTCGATCTATTGTCATAGTTGATAGAAGGTGAGTTTAGCTTATGAGCTTTTGAACTTTTTTTTTTTTTTTTTAAAAAAAAAAGTAGTAGAAGAAGAAGAAGAAGAAGAAGAAAGAAAAGAGAAAGAATCCTCTTTCTGATAATCATGTCTCTTATGCTGCCAGTATGCTTGGGTCGGATTCCTCAACAACTAATTATCCTGGAAAGGTACCTCCGGGGCTGGATAATCCTAGTGATGCCGTGGATGATAACAGCATGAAGGAAGACAAACGACCAGTTGATTCAGAACCAAAGGAACACGAAAATATGTAAGTCTGATACGACTATAGACAGCGGGATATTCAAATGTTGAGTGTCAATTATACAAACAAGTATTTTTGAAACTGCCTTATCTAGACTCAGCGCAACACTTAACTATTTACTTCAGATTTCTGCATTTCAAGAAATTTGTGCTTTGAGGATTTGTCCAATTCTGAACAAGTGATACCCATTTCATTGCAGTAGAACTACAATGTCAACACTTAATATATGAATTTCATTTCCTTTTTCTTTTCTCACATTATTATTTGGATTCTCGCTTTCATGAAAATATTGTCATCCAAGACAAAATAAAGAAGAATCTGTGGCAAAAAAATTGATATACTGATTGGTGCAAATGATTTTTCCCTTCACCCCTGAAAACTAAGATAAATCCCATAGACTCTTGGCCATAACTCAGGGATTCATGCATGCGCACGCTCATATTGTGGGCAACTTTGGCTGTGGGTCTTATGGATCCTAGAACTGTTGGTGAAAAATGAGTGCAAATATATGAACACGAGCGTAAGCCCAATTGGCATTAACATATATCTCTTATCATGAGATCAGAAGTTTGAATTTCTATTCTCACACGACCTTGAGTAGTGTTAGGAAGTTGTAGCAGTCAGTCTGGTTTCGGTAAGAACCAAAATTCAAGTACACTTCCATCCAAGTTGACAGTCCACCGGAGACTCCGCATAAGAGAGAGCGAGAGGTTTTTGTAGCTTTTGGATGGATGTACATTTGAAGTTGACGTTTTAGTTTGTGCTTTTGGCATTCATTTGACTTTCTTCGTGTAATTTTTTATTTGACTTCTTTCTTTAGTAGTTTCTGTTGGAAGTTGGTGAATCTGATAGATGGGAAATAATATTTGTTTCAAATAAGGACCATTTTAGTAGTTTCCTTTGGTCATTATGGGACTAAAGCAATGAACGCCCTTTTCGTGACTTTATTTCTTCTTTTGATCGATCGGTTTTTGGATTATGTTTTTTATACTACCTTTTCGTGGTACAAAAAATAAGCACCTCTTTTTTCGTTATCAATTTGTAACACTTTAAGTGCTTTGGATTTTTCCGAAAGGTTTTTTTATCTAAATATAAGGATCGATTGATGACTTTTTAAGTGATTAAAAAGTATTTTGGATTAGAAAAAATGTTTTTAAGCTCTTAAAAGCTCATTTCAAACATATAGAAAGTTTATATATATATATATATATATATATATATATATATATTCAATTTCAGATGAAATTGGTTAAGTAGTCATTTGATTGTATACTGTTTTGACTTTAATCATACTGTATTGATCATAGATTAGTTAAGCATATGTCTTTAAAATGATATGAAGCATAACCAACAGATAGGAACAACCTATTGTGTTTTTCTTTCTTATATTTTTAAATTCTTTATTTTTTGTTAATTAGTTTTTACAGTATATTTAGGGTGTGTTTGAAATATATTCTCAAGTATTTAATTTAAAAAATAAGTTATTTTAGAAAAAAAAAATTGGAATATTTGACAATTACTCAAAATAGCTCTTGAAGAGTATTTTCAACCATTTTTGTTAAAAGTAATTAAATAAAAATGAGTTTCTTTAAAAAACAAAATTTTCTCATGTCAATCCAAACGGAACGTTAATTTTTTTTACGGTACTTTGAGTGGGATAGGAGATCAAACTTCAAACTTGATGAAAAATAGTATAAGTTCACGTCGGTTGAATTATGCTTATGTGACATATAATATATTTAATTTAAAGTTTGTGTATTACTACATTACCCAATCTTGCCCGTTATATGAACGGTTATTGAAGTTTAACACAATAGCTCCTTGCTTTAGTTAAGGCTATGGCCAAGATGAAAACATATTTAGTTACATTATCTCCTCTCTTGTACTAGCAATGTCAAAACTAACCTTATCATAGAGCAAAACTGGTTAAAAAATTCTCTCCCTCCTTCCCCAAGAATTTCCCAAAATTCCAAAGAGCTTCCTATAATCCTTAATTTCTGTCTTCTATTTTGCCTCTGCTATATTTTAAAACATAATGATAATGCCAACTAAAATTGAGAAAAAAAGGAATATAGTGCTAATTTCGATCAATAAAAATAGTGATGGGAAGTTATTAGAATCTTCAATAAAATAACATTGACTTTTTTTATTCTCCCTTTTAGATGCAAAGGTCTATTTTGGTATTTTAATAAAAGTTAAGGAAAGAGGAAAAACATTAATTAAAGCTAAAACCCAAATGATCTTTCACTATCCATCATTACTCCATGAGTTCAATTTTCTTTTTATAGGGAATAATGCATTTTTAATCACCTGCCTTCAATTTTTGTTTGATCTATAGATTTTAAATGTTACGCAATAAATCTCAAGTCTTGAGTTCTGTTTTAATTTAATCGTTTAATTTCAAAATATTACGTTTTTATCTTTGAAATTTGAATATTGTTTCAATTTGATCCATGAATTTCAAGATTTTACATTTTCAACTTCAATTTTTCAATAAATACTTACTTTCAATCATTGATGCATATTTCTATTAATTAATTAAAAATAATTAGAAGTGAAATTTTAAAAGTGATAAAAATAGTGAAACTTAATTAATTATAATTCTTTTAACATTTTTTAATTTAACATAAATTAAACTCCAAAAGATGAAAAATGTATCTTTAGTAAAAAAAATTAAGGTTAAGAGTATTATTCCCCGACATAGAGACCAAGTTGAAGCAATAATCAAATATCTAGAAAATATTATAGCATTTTAAAACCTAGGAACTAAATAATAGAAACTAGACTAGAAATCTAATGACTAAAAAGGTATTTTTTCCTATTTTATATATACATTTTTATTCTTTCCAAAATGTATAACCTTGTATACTTCATCTATGATTATTTGAATTTTGAGATCCAAATACCTCATCAATATTAAAACTTACACAATTATGCTTACCAAATGTCAAAATAATCATAAATCTAGTATGAAATGGTTTAAAGGTCCCATTTTCTATTCCCAACGACAATTTGCGATAATTAACGATAGAATAAAAGAGTGTAGGTCAATTACCATCAAGCTATGTGTATTTTAGCTATTCAAATATCCTATCGAATCACAATAGGTAATTTTAAATCATGTAGATGATAGTATTTTTAACATCGATAATTTTAGTGGTATCAAGTACCATATAGAGAGATTTAAATTACACGCCTCTAGATCAATCTAATAATAATTAGGGACTGTTTGAAGAGCTAAAATGTAATCAGAATTATCGGAGAAATTAGAAAAATATTGGAAAGCGTGAGTAATCAAAGATGAGACGAAAATGAGATCGTGAAACATGAAAACGGTGAAAAAAAAGGTTGAATTGAAAACTGCCAGAACGGCATGAGCTTTATATTACAAATCAGACCCAAAACGCTAAATTCAAAAATGAATTTTAGATTACATTACAATTCCAAGAAAGTAAAGATAAATAGGAGTATGTGGACACGTGTTAAGAAAGGGAAATTGATCTATTACAAGGGAAAAAAAAAAAAAACTAATCCAAAAATTGTAGGAGAACTTGAAGGAAAGGAAGGGTGGGTAGGTGGGTGTAGAGAGAGAACATGTGGTGTTTAAATAGAAGAAGCGTCAGGTCAGGCCAGGCCATCTTTAATTTGGAAAATTATTTTTTTAAAAAAAATTAGTAAGAGAGTGAAATTACCGAAATACCCTTACATTGGTGAAAAGAGAGTTTGTTCACACGTTTTCGCCGACCCCACCAACTGGGGCCCACTCTCACACACATAGTAAGAAAATCAGCCAATCGCCTTTCGGTCACATCAGCAAGCTGTGGGCCCTACGAAACTCAATAAAAACTGAGTGAATTATACGAAACCCTAAATGCACGACAAATTCGCCCCAAATTCACCCTAAACGCATCTCCCCAAATCTCACCCTCATCTGACGATTCTCACGCGTCCACGTGCAGATGGCTTCACATCTTGGCCGTCGATGCCAGGTCATTTGGTCAATTCACCGGCACGGGAGGGACAGTGTACACCGTTGGATTGGTGTGGGAAACTGCATCGACGGTCGAGATTCTGCCCGAAGCTTTTCGGGGCAGATCTCAACGCCTTTAAGAACACACCCTAGCCCCTCTTCTTCCTCGCTCAGAAGTCAGGATCAACCAAAATCCTCGAACCCTAACGCTGTACGATTCTTCTTTCATTTTTGTTTTTCCGTTTGTTGGAGTGCTTCTTTTGTCTTATGCGGCGGCGCGTGAGGAATTTTGGGGGCGCGTAGGAAAGACGTTCCGGGAGATTCATGTGTAATCCTTCAACTACATTGGGAAATACTCGACGGATCCCTGTCGGAATCCTACTGGAAATTTCGGATTCCGTACGGGAATGGCTTCCGCCGTCTTAGCTAACCGAAACGAAACCAATTGGCCGCAGCCGAGGGGTAACGGTCGCGGTACGGAAGAAGGATTGATGGGTAAAGTACCTTTTTCAAACCCTAACCCTAAATTTAACAAGAAACAGTTTCACGGCGAGATGAATGGTTTCCAGATGGATGATTCTCCAGCTGTGACTCAATCAGCGTCAGATGATGCTTCGTCGATCAATCATCATCGGAGATTGTCCAACGGCGTCGATTTTAGTCAATATGTGAGTTTCAACGTTTCATCGTGTTCGAGGAAGGAGCTAATCGAGCTGAAGACAAGGTTAATCTCCGAGCTAGAACAGATTCGGCAATTGAAAAATCGTATCAATTCCGGTGAACTACATTCCAGACCAAAGCATCAGAAAAAGTCGTCAAAAACCTCAGGAACCAAGCGGCCTTTGCCAACGTCGAGCAACGGTATGGAGTTGAAGCGGTCTAATTCAGATAACGGAAATCTGTTGAAGGCTTGCTCGCAGATTTTGACGAAACTCATGAAGCACAAACATGGCTGGATCTTCAACAAGCCGGTCGATGTGGTTGGGATGGGCCTTCACGATTACTACGACATCGTCAAGCGTCCTATGGATTTGGGATCCGTGAAAGCCAAGTTGAGCAAAGATGCGTATGAATCACCGTACGATTTCGCTGCCGACGTGAGGTTGACCTTCAAGAACGCGATGACCTACAATCCCAAGGGCCACGATGTGCACGCCATGGCGGAGCAATTACTGATAAGATTTGAGGAATTGTTTCGACCTGTAGGTGAAGCGCTAGAAGAAGAAGATCGGCGGTTCCGTGGCTACCAGGATGAGTTGCCGGCGAGTTCATGGAATCATTCAGAGGCTGAAAGAATTATGAAGAAGGATACTACCCAGAAGCAAATTGCGAAGAAGACAGAGCCATTGATAGCTCCGTCGAGCTCTTCCAACCCGCCTATGATGCAATCGCCTGTTAAAACTCCCTCGCCTCTACGAGCACCACCTGTAAAGCCGCTGAAGCAGCCGAAACCAAGAGCTAAAGATCCTAATAAGAGAGAAATGACTCTCGAAGAGAAGCACAAATTGGGAATTGGGTTGCAGAGTTTGCCACCAGAGAAAATGGAGCAAGTAGTGCAAATCATAAAGAAGAGAAATGGCCACTTGAAGCAAGATGGGGATGAGATTGAGCTCGACATTGAAGCTGTAGATACAGAAACACTATGGGAGCTCGATCGATTGGTTACAAACTGGAAGAAAATGATGAGCAAGATCAAACGGCAGGCTCTTATCTCTGCAGCATCTATGAAACCCAATGGGGTAAATTACTTAATAGGCATTTTGATTTCACTATCACAGCCATTGTTCCTCTTTACTATTTCCAAATGTTTATATGTAATGTGAATGTGCATTATGGCAGGTTTTGCCTATCCCTGAGAAAGTCGAAGTGGGTTCAGAAACAAAGAAGCAAAGGAAAGGGGAGGCTGGTGAGGAAGATGTGGACATTGGCGATGAGATGCCTGCAAGCAATTTTCCACCGGTGGAGATTGAGAAAGACGCAGCCGGAGGAGGCCATGCTAGCAGTAGTTCCAGCGGCTCCAGTAGTTCAAGCAGTGATGATTCTTCCTCTTCCAGTGGTATAACCCATCTCTAAAAATCCTGGATATTTTTGAGATTTGGGATTTGTTTCCACAAGTAGAGGTTAACGGGGTACTACCATCCTTGCAGATTCGGATTCCGAAGGCAGTTCTTCTGGGAGCGATTCCGACGACAATGCACAATGAAGCAGCAAGATTTGATGAAGAAGAAGGGGTCTGAAAAGGAGATCCAAAAATGGAGAGCTACAAATCCCGCTCGCGCTGCACGGAGTGAACCATTGGGCAGAGATTTGTCTGAATGAGGTATTAATTATTACATTTTGTTCAATTTATCTTTAGCTACTACACAATGTGAAAATCAATGCGCATTAGATTGAAACCTTTTAATTTATACTACAGGGCTGTAAAATCTCCAAAATGTGCGGCTTCACAATGGGTTTGAAGTCGGCGATTTCTGCGATGCTATGGCTCTTCAAGAAGGCAATAGCATAACAAAAACACTTGGGAACCTGAACAATCGAGAATTGGGGGAAGGAAAGATGTAGAAAAACAGTGTAGGAATGTAGGAGAAGATCAGGTTTAGAATTTGAGTTTCCTTTTTTTCTCCAACTCTTTTATGTACACATCATTACACTTCATATACATATATTTCAATGTCAATCAATGCGCAAATTTTTGTCGGTGTGAAATGAAACTTCGATTCTAATATTGACTTACTTCTTTATTCCTAGATAATCGTACCTTTCTCATCTGTCTTGCCCTTGAATCTAAGGGAGAGCATGGATTAACATAAACACTTCTTGTTCATTCTATTAAATTAATTTTTCTGAAAGTTCTTGTCTGACTCTTGATGGAGGTTGGAAATTTCAATAAACTTCATTCAAACATGCCAGGTTTGATCATATATATATATAAAGCCTGGAAAAGGAATCTCAAGAGAAGGACCCATGTGGCTTTATTATTCGGCTGTAATATGAAATTCCTTGGAAAGAAAATAGCCAAAAACTTACCACCAAAACTAGTTTGTGTGGGTTTTGATGTCCCACCTTTTCAACACTTCATTAATTGACGTATTTTGTTTTGTGGATGCAACACAGCCGCCCTTTGATCTTCTCTTGCCAATGGAAAGAAATCAACACGCCCTGCACGTGCTATAGACAGTATCGAAGCATATAGACGAACAGATGAAGACTTGAAAAGTTCAGAAAAAGAATATAATTGCAGCTTTTTTACGTAGCCTTTGGTTTATTTGGTTTAATGACTCACGGGTTAAACAATGTACACAAACAAAGCAATTACGGCTTGATTCCTACGGTCCGTGTCGTTTATTGTTCTTGAAGGGTTGTTTACATGGAAATGAGACAAAGCAGACAGTCCTTGCTCCCTACTGCGAGCTGTATTTATGTAAAGAATTAAGAGACGAGTATTGAGTGAGTTTATCATTGAGAATGAATCTCTTTTCACAAGAGTTTTAATCATCCAAAACAGCTCAAAGGCAGTGACCCAAATCACTGACAAATTTCTTTAACAATGAATTCGACAAAACCAAACAGCAATACTTGCTACTACATCAGGAATATTCTAAAAATAATCCAACTTCCATCGCATTTAGATACAAAATCCGCTAAATTTCTTAGTCCTAACCACGGAATTATGATGAGAGAGTACCTTTGGTTGTAAAAAAAAAAAAAAAAAAAAAAAAAAGTCCCAAGTGCACGAACACAGTCGTAACTTATTTCTTCACCTCTTCGTACTCGGCTTCAGATGCTTGATCACCACCCTGGGATCCTCCAGAAGCAGCACCACCACCTGAACCACCAGCCATATGTTGTCCAATCTTGGACACAGCTTTGTTTGCAGCATCGAGTTTTGACTTGATCTCTTCGAGGTTGTCTTCTGACATTGCCTTCCTCAAATCAGCAACTGCATCCTCAATTTCTTTGGCAATCTCACCAGGTATTTTCTCCCTGTACTCACTCAAACTCTTCTCAATGCTGTAGATGGTAGTATCTGCACTGTTTCTGATGTCGATAAGAGCTTTCCTCTCTTGATCCTTCTGGGCGTGCAGCTCTGCTTCCTTGACCATTTTGTCAATTTCATCTTCTGAGAGTCCTCCAGAAGATCGAATGGTGATTTGTTGTTCTTTACCAGTGGACTTGTCCTTAGCAGAGACAGTAACAATGCCATTGGCATCGATGTCAAATGTCACCTCAATTTGAGGCATTCCCCTAGGAGCAGGAGGAATTCCAACTAACTCAAACTCTCCTAGAAGCTTGTTGTCAGAAGCCATTTCCCTCTCACCTTGCAATACCTTGATACCAACCTGAGTCTGATTGTCAGCTGCGGTTGAGAACACCTGCAATGATGGGAGTTCAAATAATTATAAACGCATCCACATCACAGCAGACAATTATCAGCTTCCCGCACTGTTGTTGATCTGAAGACACATAAGTAACAGAATACATACTTGATTGTCTATACCACTATCTACAACTTCAAATTCTACTATATCGAGCAATCGACCCCTATCTACTACTATAGTAAATGCTCAATGTGGAAGGTACTCGTCTTCCCAAAAATGTGGGAATGAGGAATGGAAAAACTTGACAGAAAGGTTGTACGGAGTAGATTGTACTTCTATATTACAGCTATGACCAACATGCATACACTTCATGGTAATAAGGTTCAATGAATTACCTGACTCTTCTTAGTTGGAATGGTAGTGTTCCGACTGATCAACCTTGTAAAGATACCACCAAGTGTCTCGATACCAAGTGATAGTGGGGTAACATCCAGAAGAAGCAATTCTTTGACATCACCACGAAGAATCCCACCCTGAATTGCAGCTCCCATAGCAACTGCTTCATCGGGATTCACTCCTTTGCTGGGGCTCTTTCCAAAAATTTCTGTGACAACGTCTTGCACCTTTGGTACACGAGTCATTCCACCAACTAAAAGCACTTCATCGACTTCTTTGATAGAAATACTGGCATCCTTCAAACAATTTTTGCATGGGGCCTTGGTCCTTTCAATCAAGTGGTTGACAAGACTTTCAAACTTCGACCTGGTCAAAGTGATATTCAGATGCTTTGCACCAGTTGCATCAGCAGTGATAAATGGCAGGTTAATTTCAGTCTGTGATGTAGATGATAGTTCAATCTTTGCCTTCTCTGCAGCTTCTCTGAGCCTCTGCAGGGCAAGCCTGTCCTTTGTAAGGTCAATTCCCTCGGTTCGCTTGAACTCGCTCACTAGGAAGTCCAAAAGAGCATTGTCAAAATCCTCTCCACCCAAGAATGTGTCACCATTTGTTGCTTTCACCTAAAATGAGGGCATGAATTAGCAAAGCTCAAAATGTTAAGAAACAAATAAAAATTAAGAATGTTAAACATATTAAATAAAAAATGAAATAGAGAAAATCTATACCTCAAAAACACCATTAGATATCTCCAAGATGGAAACATCGAATGTGCCACCACCAAGATCAAAGACAGCAATAAGGCCCTCCTTATTGTTCATTCCATAAGAAAGTGCAGCAGCAGTTGGTTCATTGATAATTCTAAGAACTTCCAAACCAGCAATCCTGCCAGCATCCTTTGTTGCCTGTCTCTGTGCATCATTGAAATAAGCTGGAACAGTAATCACAGCCTTAGACACACTCTTTCCAAGGTAGGCCTCAGCAGTTTCCTTCATCTTTGTTAGGACAAAAGCACCGATCTGGCTTGGTGAGTACTGCTGTCCATTTGCTTCAACCCAAGCATCTCCATTTGGAGCTCTGACTATTTTGTATGGCACCATCTTCATCTCCTTCTGTGTCTGAGGGTCATCAAAACGTCTACCAATCAGACGTTTGGTTCCAAACACAGTATTTGTTGGATTTGTTACTGCCTGTCTCTTGGCTGGGGTTCCTACAAGCAGTTCACCTTTCTGATTGAAAGCAACCACCGATGGTGTGGTCCTGGCACCTTCTGAGTTTTCAATAACTTTTGGATTCTACAAATATATTAATCAGAATCAGGGATGCATAAAGGGGACACACTCAGGCCATCAATCAACCAAGTGTGTACATTGCAGGCTAGACTTACCTTCCCTTCCATAACAGCAACACAAGAATTGGTGGTACCCAAGTCAATACCAATTACATCATTCCCAGCAGGCTTTGAACTGCACGTAGAAGACAACATAAATATATCAGGTAATGATGGAAACTAACAGATAATGCAAAAACTAATTCTTGTGAGTAAATAGAACCTGAACGGCCTGGACAAACTTGCCCATGATTGACTAAGGTGAGAGTTTCCCCACGACGGCTTGGCATTACTGGTTAACTGCACCACATCATAAACATAAATATGTAGTTCTGAGAATTATGCTTGTGGATATCAAATTCCAGGATGGTAAAATCCCCATCCAGTAAAATTGTCAACAAAGTTTGCAATTACGGGCCATAGATTGAAGCCAAAAAGGACTTGCGAGAAGCAAGGACATGTTAGCACGACATGGTAATGAGTGCAACTAAGAAAATCGCTGAGTCGTATCTTTAACACTCCCTATCTCAACTCAACAAGGGAAAGAAAAACAAATAAAAAAAACACAACTTCAAATCATCAAAAGATTATGTTATTACCACAACTAAATTCAAACATCTTCAAGCTACTAACTAGCCTACATTGACATCAGTCCAACCAAACAACCTCTACTATTTCTGCTAAAACCTACAAAAAGCCCGATGGTAACAGAGGACTCTTCGTGGATTACCCGCCGAGCCATTTCCATCAACAATAGTAAATAACCGCTACGATATCGTTAAACACAGATCCAATAAGTGAAACATAAGAAACCCCAACCCACGTTTCTGATCAGAGCTCGTAATCTATACCATAACCAAAACCGAAATTATCACTCCAAATTAAATCATTACAAATAATTATCAAAAAATAAAACCCAGACACACAGATTAACACGCAAAAACAGCTCCCAGATGTATAAAATCAACAAAAACTCACAAAACTAAAAAACATCCAGACAAGGATCGACAACATAGAAAAAACAACAGAATAAAAAGTAGAAAAAGGAGAAATCAGACATACGGATCGGTAAGCTGAAAGGGAGGAGGAGGCTAAATCGCGACGTCGAAGAGAACGGAGGAGCACGCCGGTGGCCATGTCGGAAAGCGATTGGTGAAAGAAGGAAATGAAGAGAGAAAATTGATTGAAGCCTGCGAAAGGGTTTAGGGTTTTTGGTGTAAGAAGAAATGGAAGAGAGGTTTTTATGTGAGGCGGTGATGGGAAGTGGAGGATGGTTCTAGCAACTGTGGGTCGTCGTGGAAGATTCTAGATCTCATTTCTTGTGAGCCTAAACCTAAAGAAAAGCCCAACATTACACGTTCCATCAAACTATGAGTTTAACTAATTATAACCAATTTATAAATATGGTTGATTAATAATTACGAGATGTGAGTGATAGATATATATATAAATATTAATGTAACTATGATGGGAGGATTCAAATAATGGATCTCGTGATTTCTAGGATATTCAGATGTCAATTAAGCTATTATTAAAATTATAGTTTTATATTTGTTTTCCCCTAAACTATTGTATTTTATTATATTTTAATTAAGTAAAATGTATAGTGTTGAATGAGAAATTTTAGAACAATCACAAAATTTTACGTTGTTCACTAAATTAATGATAAAATTTCAAATCATCAAATTTGGGACCAATTAGGAGTTGAATTGTGTCCCAAATTGAAGTTGAAGACAAATTTCGATGACGCCACGTGGTTTTATCATGAACGTTGAATAGGATAAGATTAATTTGACTAACTTTGATATTATTATTGGGTTAAAGTCCAACTAAGCAAAAAATTGGGTTGAATTTGACTTGCCTAAATCTAACTAATTGGGTCCAAAGGTCAGGCCCATCGACCAACCAAGCCCAAGTCCAAGTCCAACTAAATCGAGCGCAAGGGTCAAGCCCATGGACCAACCAAGCCCACGATACCCACCAGAGAACTCTATAAATAGAGAGCTTTCTCATTTGTGGGGGTCAGAAATTCTACATTCTAGAGGGCTTAGAGAGAATTCTCTCAACAACCAAAAGTCTCATTGACTCCTAAAGCTGACCACACTTGAAGACTGAAGTCCTTCGGAGATACAAATATTCTTCCAAGACTATCATGTGCTTCGCTTTCTCAAATCAAGCGTACACATTCGACCGAGAGAGAATCAGAGGATTAAGTACTAGAGATCGGACCATATCACATAAAATCAACATCAACATCAACTCAAGTTCGACTCTACGAAACAAGTTTTCTCCGAAAGCTTCGTGTGAACATTGATTCTCCAAGAAATCATCAAGCCTGAAGGCCGATCATCCAAGAAGATCAACAAGCCCAAAAGTCGATCATCCAAGAAGATCAACAAGCCCAAAAGTCGATCATCTAAGAAGGTCAACAAGTCCAAAGGTCGATCATCCAAGAAGATCAATTAGTTTAAATATTAAAGTTTATTTTGAACACATCAAAGAATTATTGTGTTAGAGATTGTACTTACTACACTAAAATTGATACAAATACAAAGTTCAACTCCACGAAATAAGTTTATTCGGACACCTCATGGGAACAAATTGGCACGCCTAATAGGACATCTCTACCTCCCATCTCTTTCATCATCCAAGTCAAAAAATAGACAAATAACACCAAATAAAGTTGCATCCAAAGCTACTGCTGCAAACGAGTCCTGCATAGGATTTGTCACCCGTAGTCATTCAAAGAAGATTATGTATGAGCTAGAACAAGGCTCTATGACCACGGAGAAAATTTAGGAACAACTGATGGAATTTCCTAAAGGTAGGATCGCCATTAGAGAAAATCCTTTGTTTGACAACTCTGCTCATGCTTCTGATCGATCAGAGAAAGAATCACACTTTGATATAGGGGTATACATAGTTTGGGTTGGAAGATTTTTTTGGACCAACCCAAAAATTCGGGTTGGCTAATAATGAACCCTATTAGTTCTTTTTTGGAGGGTAAAGTCAACCCAACCCAACCCAACCCAAAATTTTCGGGTTGGGTCACCGGTTCTGTTTTTTTTTTTTTTAAAAATAATTTTAATTTGACTGTTTTTTTTTAAACTTATATATATATATATACACGGGTCGAGTTGACCCGACCTTGAAATGGGGTAACCCGAGACCCAACCCGAATTTAATATTTTTAACCTAACCTAACCCAAAATAAAATCTAACCCAACCCAACCCTTGCGGTTTGGGTTGGGTAGTCCGGGTTGGTCGGGTTACCGGGTTTTTTGAACACCCCTACTTTGATATAGTGTCTGTCATGATGGCTGATGTAACAGCTGAGTCGGTCATGGCAGAGATGGAGAGGAAGATAAATTTCCTAATGAAAGTTATAGATGGGCGAGATCATGAAATCACTGCCTTAAAGAGAAAAGATGCAGGCTTGTGAAGCTGTTGAGTCGAGTCAAACTCCTGCTGTTAAAACCAATAACAAAGGGAAGACCGGTTGTATTAAGAAACATAAAATTACAACATGCTTTTGAGGGAGAATTAGGGAAGAAGATGACACTTACCCTTGAAGCCAATCAATTCTTCATGTATTCCCTCGACCCAGATCTTCTTCTCTTAGATCTTCAATTTGAAATCTCAAATGGGCATCACTACAAAATGGAACCTCTTGTATTCTCCTCAGGGATTGAGAATAAGCAGGAGGTGTGGACTCTGCTATGGATTTTGAAGAGGGAAAAGAGATAAGAGGGGAAAGAGGATTAGTTTTCCCTAGAGAGAACTCTACTCCTGTCAAACTTGGAGGAAGAAGATGAAGAATGAATCATTCAAAACTGAACTGTCCCCCACATGTTTTTGGCTGAGAGAATTAGGGGGAGGGAGTTGTAACTCCCTCTCTTAAATTAATATATATAATAACTACCTTATTATATATAGTATATGTTATATCAAATATAACACTTAAACTATAGTTTTATATTGTATCAAATACAATATAACCTATAGTTTTATTTTCTCTCAACTATGCATGACATTCAATATAAATCACATTTATATTAAAATTTAATATATGAATCTCATTCATATAATTAATATTTGAATCATATTCAAATATTTAATTCCTCTCAACTATTTATGATATTTAACATAAATCATATTTATATTAAATTTAATTATATGAATCTCATTTATATAATTAGTATTTGAATTATATTCAAATTCCTCTCAAAATACTTTATATTATAATGTATCCAATACATATATATTAATTATATCAAATATAATTAATTTCCCTCAATTAATTCAAACCATTCAAATTAATCCAAAATTAGTTCTCAATTAAATCCTTATTGAGTTACAGAGGGGATCTTATGGACCTGTAGATTGAAGCTCCAATCGTACTTGGATAATTAATTAAACTCTTTAATTAAATTACCCAACATCCATTAATTGCAGGTCATTTCACCAAAGACCAACAGCTGCACTATTCACACTACAAATATATTTCTGTGTCCATTGGATATAACCAATCAACTGTGCGATGACCATTCACAAATTGCTCGTAAATACACTTGGGCCAGAATTACCGTTTTGCCCTTATATTTACATCTAACTCATTAAGTACCATTTATTCCTCTAATGAACAATAAGTCCTAGTCCAACTATGACCAAGTCCCTCTCGAACCAAGAGAGGGGTGTGACCACATTGTTCAAACCCCCGAATCAACCCTTAAGAGAGTAATTTATCTACTTACCTCAACATCTCAACATCAAGGGGATAAGTGAATTTCGTCTTGTGTAGCTGTGTTCTCAGCTCTCTAATCAGATGAACCCCCAAAATAGTAGGCATATTGAGTTGACAATCTGGTTACTCTCACCCATACAAATCAAAGGACCACCTTCATAGGCTATAGGATATCCCCCCTCACGTGTCTCTACATGAATGATCAAGATCAGATCATTTGTAGTACTTTACAACACTTGTCACATCTATAAAGCGAGCAATATTCGTAGTGTAGTATGACCAGGATAAAGTACCCAGCCTTATCCATCTATTACAGACCATTTAGGTTATTATTTAAACAAGATCCACCTGTATTTCTCTACATAATTGTTTAAATTACATAAAATAACCTAGGATCTTAGTTTATTGGATTGAGTGTATACTCATAAAATAACAATTATTTTGTTAATAACAATTTATTTATACAATGTAGAGATTTAGGACACTGATCCCAACAGTAAGATTGTGTGGAATGAACTTTCCAAGGAAACTACTAAACCTTCAACAAGAGTTGTTAAAGAACCCAATACCTCAATAATAGTTGTTGAAGTTAGTTCATCTAGTAGGTCATGTCCATCTCAAGTGTTGAGAGAACCTCGACGTAGTTGGAGGGTATGAACTCGCCTGTTTGTTACATAGATTTAACAAAAATCCTAGTGGTAGCTGATGGAGTGTAGGGATTGCTGTCCTAAATATCTTGTATTCTCGTAGTTTGTAAACATTGTATAAACAAATTATTATTAATAAAATTGTTATTTTATGAGAATACACTTAATCTAATAAACTAAGATCCTAGGTTATTTTATGTAATTTAAACAAGCATGTAGAGACATATAGGTAGATCTTGTTTTTTTAAAAAATAACCTAAACGGTCTGTAGTAGATGGATAAGGTTGAGTACCTTATTTTGGTTACACTATGGATATGACCTGCTTTGTAGATGTTACAGGTGTTGTAAAGTACTACAAATGATCTAATCCTGATCATTCATGTAGAGACATGTGAGTGGGGGTATCCTATACAAATAGTTTGTATAAGATCGGACCTTAAAATTGAAGGAACTCTTATACAGAGTATCTCTGAGTGAAAGCGGATCGTTCTAAACTCATTGTGACAGAATTACCGCATTTACATTCTAACAGGATAGATATGCAATATACAACAAATTACTGACATGCTTTTAACAATTAAATAACAAAGAGAGGAGATACATACCAGTTGAAACGAGAAGGATATCACCACTTAAAACCCTCGGTATTCTCGGTGTGAGAATCCAGGAGGTGTAGGCTCTATTGGATCTGGCAGAGGGAAGGAGGAAGTGATCGTATACCACGACCAAGCAAGTGGGAGAAGGTTGATGTCTATCGTATAGACAATGCTTGATCGTTTAGGAAGTGGAACACGACCGTTTCGTAAATAGTCTGTGATCGTATAGATGATCGTTTAGTAAACGCTCGAGCACACGATCGTTTAGGAAAGAGCTAGACGACTGTTTAGCAAATCCTATGCGATCGTTTAAAAAGAAGTGCGCTTGCATACGATCGTGTAGAAACGTTGAGCTATCGTGTAGGCTCTCGGGTTTGCTATGCGATAGGCAGTATACAACTCGTGAATGAATTCTGATCTCTTTGCAAAATGAAAACGATTTTTATTTTATTCTTCAGTTACGAAAACTGAATTCAACCTCTCACTTTCACACGGTTACAAAGAAAATGCCTACACAATTATCCTATAATTGTTCAATTATCCTATAATTGTTCAATTAAAAATAATAAATATAATCATATTATATTCATTAACCTATGGTTTAATATCACATATAAACCATAATATTTTCTCCTCCACTAGATATAAATCATATTTATATCCGATTTCCTCCAAATAATGTATCTCATACATAATGTCAATCATATCATAAATAATTAACCAGTTCAACCATATCATATACAATCGAACTCCCTTTTGTCAATTTGAACACTTTAAACTGACCCAAAAACTGATTCTCAACTTGAATTCATTGAGCTATCAAGTCGACCTTATGGACCTATGACTCGAAACTCCAATGGTATGTGAATAACTGACTAAACTCTTTAGCCACGAGATCCACCATCTGTTAACTGCCAGACATTCCACTAAAGAGCGACAACTGCACTCTTCTTACCACAGATATATTTATGTGTCCATCGGATATAACCAATCAACAATACGATAACCCTTCACAGATGCTCGTACGTACAGTTGGGCCAATTTACCATTTTGCCCTTGTAGTTACATCTAATTCCTTAAGTACCACTGACCCCTTTAATGAACAATACAACATAGTCTTACTATGTGTGGACACCTCTCGGGCCATGAAAAGGTGTGTGGTGCCACATCGTTCAAGCCTTTGAATCAGCCCTTAAGGGAGCAATCTATCTACTTAACCCTACTTTGGGGAAGGAGTGAATTCGATCTTATGTAGTTGAGTTCCCAACTCCCAAATCAGACGAATCCTCAAAGTGGTAGGTTTGAGTCGGCGATCTGGCCACTTGCACCCATGCAAATAAAAGGATCACCCTCAAAGGTAGGAGTTTCCAACTCACTTAGGATTGAGGTCATGTTACCTATGATCATCCTAGTGAAGTGAAGTCTCTGTCATGAACAATATTATATAACGAGACTATAACACTTCGTGGTTCGGTCTTATACAAACTCTTTGTATAGGATGCCCTCGCTCGCATGTCCCCACATGAATGATCAGGATCATACCATCTGTAGCAAGTCACAACACTTGTAACTATTCTACAAAGCGGGTTGCATCTGTAGCGTTACCAGGATAAGATTTCCCTCCTATGTCCATATACTACAGAGCATTTTGGTTATCACTTAAGACATGATTCACCTGCATGTCTCCACATGCATGCTTAAGTTACTAACGACAACCAGGGATTTTAGTTTATTGGTTTGTGGTAAAGCAAATAAAATATCCAATATTTATAGACAATAAGGGAAGAAAATATCATATATTATACATCACAAGCATTTGTTCAAAACTATGTTTACAAACTTTTGGACATGAGAGTTTAGGGCATCATCCCCAACAATCTCCCACTTGTCCTAAAGCGAGTGGGATGTACAAATAAATAGTACAAAACAATAAACTAGGGCACTAAGGCCCAATACAAAAATATCTCCCACTTGCCCTAGTCTAGTTGCAGGCGGTCTTGTAGACCTATGCTCTGAAGGTGACCTTCAAACACTGTAGCTATGAGAGCCTTCGTAAACGGGTTAGCAATGTTGTGCTCCAAAGCGATCTTCATGACTATCACGTCCCCTCGATGCACTATCTCGTATATGAGATGATACTTCCGCTCTATGTGTTTTCCACGCCTGTGACTCCTGGGATCCTTGGAGTTTGCCACAACACCACTATTATCACAATAGAGGGTGATAGGCCTAGACATGTCTGAAACAACTTCCAGCTCTGTCAGGATTTTCCTGAGCCAAATGGCCTTCTTAGCAGCTTCACAAGCCGCTACATACTCGACCTCCATCTTGGAGTCGGCGATGCACCCCTACTTAGTGCTTCGCCACACTACTACTCCTCCGTTAAAAGTAAAAACTGACCTTGAAGTGGACTTCCGAGAGTCCTTATCAATCTGAAAGTCAGAATCCGTGTATCCAGTAAGGATCAAATTCCTAGTTCCATACACGAGCATGTAGTTTCTCGTTCTCTGAAGATACTTGAGGATGTTCTTAACTGTGGTCTAGTGACCTTGGCCTAGGTTAGACTGATACCTACTGACTATTCCCACAACATAGCAGATGTCTGGTCTAGTATAGAGTATCACATATATCAAATTGCCAATGGCAGATGCATATAAAACCCGTCTCATGTCCTCAATCTCTTGAGGCGTCTTAGGACACATTTCCTTAGACAAAGTAACTCCATGCCTAAACGGCAGTAGGCCCCTTTTGGAGTTCTACATCTAGTACTTGAGCAACATCTTGTTAATGTACGATGCATGAGATAACGCTAGCACTTTGTTCTTATGATCTCGAAAGATCTGTATACCCAAAACAAACTGAGCCTTTCCCAAATCTGTCATTTGGAATTGGGTCGCTAGCCAGTTCTTAACTACAGTCCATAGTCCTACATGGCTCATAAACGTTTTGGTCAAAGCCATACGATTTGATCACAGTATCAAACCGAATATTCCAAGATCGAGACACCTGTTTTAGCCCATAAATGGACCAATTTAGTTTACAAACCTTTTGCTCTTGACCTTGGGCAATGAATCCCTCGGAGAGCACCAAGTAAA
This sequence comes from Benincasa hispida, assembly GCF_027475165.1. Classification (NCBI taxonomy): domain Eukaryota; kingdom Viridiplantae; phylum Streptophyta; class Magnoliopsida; order Cucurbitales; family Cucurbitaceae; genus Benincasa; species Benincasa hispida. Next base: position 38,006,916 of record NC_143488.1, on the reverse strand, counting down.
TGGTCTCCTCAAGATTGCCATTCAAAAAGGCTGTCTTGACATCCATTTGCCAAATCTCATAATCATAATAAGCGGCAATGGACAAAGGATGCGGATCGAATTTAACATGGTAACAGGTGAGAAAATCTCCTCATAGTCGACTCCCTCCACCTGAGTATAACCTTTGCCACAAGTCGAGCCTTGAAGGTTTGTACCTTCCCATCGGTACCCCGTTTCCGCTTGTAGATCCATCTACAACCTATAGGTCTTAGCCCATCAGGCTGATCTACAAGATCCCACACGGAGTTGAAGTACATCGACTCCATCTCGAGATTTATGGATTTGACCCATTCATTCATGTCAATATCCTTCATTCCCTTCTGATAAGACAATGGATCCTCAACGTCGCCATCGGCTACCATAGCCAGGATTTTTGTGAAACCCAGATAGCGAAAAGGTGGGTTCGCAACCCTCCCACTGAAGGAAATCGAATCCGAGATTTTCATGAGCAGAGAAAAATAGATCATTCCAAATTACAATCCTATATGAACAATACAATTATAGTCGTAAAACAAAACAAACAGTTATGCAATTGTTATAGAAATTACGACATGATAACTACAAATGAAAAAGGCGAAAGCTACAAACATTTGTAGACTCGTCTCCATGCTCTTTGCTCATGAATGCTCGAACACAACAACCTCGAACGCTCGAACAATAGAATCGCAACACTGCACGAACACTTCACACTCGTCCTCAACGATCGCCTCAATCATGAACTCCCTAGCAACACGAATTGCCTCCATAGAACCTCGATGGTGTCGAGTTGAGTAAGACACCACCAAGAAGGTTACCTTGGTATTCTCGGTGTAAGAATCCAGAGGGTGAGCTCTGTGTAGACTTGGTTTAAGGTAGATGAAGGAGGAATGAACAATCGTGTACACGATTGGACGAGTGGGAGAAGACAGAAACCTATCGCATAGGTCGATGCCCAATCGTTTAGCTAAAGCTAAGCAATCGTCTAACAAAAGCTAAGCGATCGGTTAGCTCAGTGTCTGTCACCTACGAAACACTACATGATCGTTTACTTCGCTCAAGCTGTCGCTTAGTAGATCTATATTTACTTGACAAGCTTCCGTGAGTTTCTTTTTTTGAGAGAGAAATCTCAAAACATTTTTCCCAAAAACTTACTAAAATTAGGAAAACAATTTTCCTTTTATCTCACGGTTACCATGAACTACCAATAACCACACATTCAATTGGTTATTAAAGAAAAAGATTTAATTATCCAATAATTAATATTATTATAAATATAAATGATAACCAACTTATCATATTATATTTATAACCTATAGTTTTAATATTTCATCTCATGAAACATATAAACCACAGTTCTTTTTCTATTCCATGGTACTTAATGTAAATCTTATTTACATCAATCCTCCACTAGATATATCTCATACATCATACCAATTATATCATTTATAATCACACTACTTCTTATCAATTTGAACATTTCAAATCAACACCAAGAATTGATCCTCAACTGAATCCATTGAGCTACCAAGGGGACCTTATGGACCTGTAAATCGAAGCTCCAACGGTACGTGAATAACTGACTAAACTCTTTAGTCATGGGATCCACCATCCTTTAACTTCTAGACACTCCACTAAAGACCGACAACTAAACTCTCCTTACCACATATATATTATGTGTCCATCTTAACCAATCAGAAGTGCAACAACTCTTCATAGATCGCTCGTAAGTACAGCTCGACCAATAACCGTTATGCCCCTGTAATTACATATAACTCTTTAAGTACCACTGATCCCTCTAATGAACATAAGTCATAGTCCTACTATGACTGAGTCTTCCCTTCTAAAGAGAGCTGTGACCACTATGTTAAGCCTTGGAATCAGCCCTTAAGGGAGCAATCTCTTTACTTATCCCTACTTCAGGAAAGGAGTGAATTCCATCTTGTGGATTGAGTTTCCAGCTCTCAAATTAGACAAGTCCCCAAAAAGGTAGACATGTTGAGTTGGCAATCTAACCGCTCTCACCCTTACTAATCAAAGGATCGCCCTCAAAGGCAAGAGTTCCCAAAACACTCAGGATTGAGGTCGTGTCACCTATGGTCGTTTAGGTGAGATATAAGTCTCTAGTATCAACGGCATTATATACAGAGTCTAGTCATCTTGTGGTCCATGTCTTATACAAACTTTGTATAGGACACCCTCGCTCGCACGTCTCTACATGAATGGTCAGGATCTACAATCTATAGTAGTTTACAAAACTTGCAAACCTCTATAAAGCGGGCCGTATCCGTAGTGTCACTAGGATCAGGTATCCCACTTTAATCCTTATACTACAAACCTATTTAGGTTATCACTTAAGGCATGATCCACTTGTATATCACATATACATGCTTAAGTTCACATAAGATAACCAAGGAGCTTTGTTTATTGGATATGAGTAAATGCCAGAATTAACACTTATTTGATTCATTAAACAACGTGTATCTTTACAAAACAATGAGACTCCAGGAGAATTAGGACACCAATCCCAACAATCTTCCACTTGTCCTAATGACTCGGGAGACTAATGTACAATACAATATAAAAATGTGCAATATACAATAAACTAGGGCATGCACCAATATCATCTCCCACTTGCCCTAGATAAGATGTCGTATGTCCCACAGACCCAGACTCTCTAGGTGACCCTTGAACACTTTAACCTTGAGGGCGTTTGTAAAGGGATCAACAACGTTGTGCTCCGATGCAATCTTTGTGACTATCACATCACTGTGATGCACAATCTCCCTAATCAGGTGATATTTTCATTCGATGTGCTTACCCCGACGATGACTCCGAGGCTCCTTCGAATTTGCCACAGCCCCGCTGTTATCACAATAAAGAGTGATAGGCAAATCCATATTTGGAACAACTTCCAAATCTGAAAGGAACTTCCTCAGAGAAACAGTCTCTTAAGCTGCTTCACAAACGGCTACATATTTGGCTTCCATCGTGGAGTCTGCGATGCATCCTTGCTTGATGCTTCGCCATACTACAGCCTCTCCATTCAGAGTAAACACTGACCCCGATGTTGATTTGCAATAATCTCTATCGGTCTGAAAGTCAGAGTCTGTGTATCCTGTAAGGATCAAATCCTTATCTCCATACACGAGCATGTAGTCCCTTGTTCACCGAAGATACTTGAGGATCGTCTTGATCGTCGTCCAATGATCAAATCCTAGATTAGACTGATACCGACTGACAATCTCTACTGCATAACAAATGTCAGGTCTGGTACATAACATTGCATACATCAAGCTTCCTACAATAGAAGCATAGGGAATCCATCTCATCTTCTCAACCTCTTAAGGTGTCTTAGGACATTGATCCTTAGACAAAATGATTCCATGCCTGAAGGGTAACAAACCCTCTTGGAATCCTACATCCTGTACCTGATCAACATTTGATCAATGTACGATGCCTGATACAGGGCTAACCGTTTGTTCTTGCGATCCCGAATGATCTGGATCCCTAGAACATACTGTGCCTCACCCAAATCTTTCATTTGAAATTGGGCAACTAGCCAATTCTTAATGTCAGTCAGATACCCTACATCATTCCTAATGCGTAGGATATCATCCACATACAATACCAGGAAAGGTACTGAGTTGTTGATGATTTTCTTGTAAACATAAGGCTCATCAACATTCTAGTCAAAGCCAAACAACTTGACAGCAGTGTCAAATCTGATGTTCCAAGATCTAGATGCTTGTTTCAGCCCATAAATGGACCTATTAAGCTTGCAAACTCTTTGCTCTTGATCTGAAACTATGAACCCCTCTGGTTGAGTCATATAGATGGTCTCTTCAAGATTACCATTAAGAAAGGCAGTCTTGACGTCCATTTGCCATATTTCATATCATAAAATGTGGCTATGGACAGGAGAATCCTGATAGACTTCAGCATGACAAAAGGTGAGAAAGTTTCCTCATAGTCAACTCCCTCAACCTGGGTATAACTCTTTGCCACGAGTTTAGCCTTAAAGGTTTGCACCTTTCCATCTACACCTCTCTTTTGCTTATAGATCCACTTACACCCAATAGGTCTTACCCCATTACGTGGTCAACAAGCTCCCAGACGTTATTGAAGTACATAGACTCCATTTCCTGGTTCATGGCCTTAACCCATTCATCTTTGTCAACATCCTCCATTGCTTTCTTAAAAGACAACGGATCCTCGATCCCATCATTCGTAATGATGTTGTGGGCTTCAGTTAAACCCATGTAGCAATTTGGTGGCTTCATAACCCTCCCACTACGTCGAGGCAGTCTCAACTCTTGAGCTGGTTGACTAGACGTTTTGACCTTAACCACTCTTGTTGATCTATCGGCCTGTTCAACAACGCTTGTTGAACCCTCAGCAGTCTTAGTCTCACTTGAGATCTCAAGTAAAACGAGCTTACTCCGTGGCTTTTGATCCCTCATGTGGTCTTCTTCCAAGAAGATAGAATTTGTAGAGACAAACACTTTGTTCTCACTTGGATCATAGAAGTATCCACCTCTCGTTTCCTTGGGGTAGCCTACAAAGAGGTAAACTTTTGAACGTGGTTCCAACTTCATTGGGTTAGTCGGTAGCACATGAGCCGGATAGCCCAAAATCCTGAAGTGGCGTAAACTACTTTTACGGCCTCTCAAAAACTCAAAAGGTGTTTCAGAAACACTTTTCGAGGGAACCTTGTTCAGGATATAACATGCAGTCTGCACTGCATAACCCCAAAATGAGTCTGGAAGACGAGCATAAGTTATAACTTATCATAGGCCGAACCATGTCCATCAAGGTTTGGTTTCTCCTTTCTGATACACCATTCTGCTGAGGTGTACCAGGGCTGAGAGTTGGGACACAATCTCATATTCTATCATATAGTTCTGGAATTAGAGGTACATATACTTTCCACCACGATCAGATCGTAGTATTTTTATCTTCTTACCTAACAAGTTTTCAACTTCATTCTTATACTCCTTGAACTTGTCAAACGCTTCAGACTTACGTTTCATTAGGAAGAGATACCCAAACCTTGAATAATCATCTATGAAAGAGATGAAATATTCATACTCACCTTGAGCTCTAACATTCATCGGACCATAGAGGTCTGAATGTACAAGCTCCAAGGCTTCCTTGGCTCTGTAACCTTTTCCAGTAAAAGGTCATTTGGTTATCTTGCCTTCGAGGCATGATTCACATACCGACAAGGAGTTTTCTTCTAAACTCTTTAGAAATCCATTTTGCACCAACTTCTCAATCCTATTAAGGTTGATGTGACCTAACCTAAGATGCCAAAGATGGGCATTTTCCTTAAGAGAGACCTTTGGTCTTTTAGCTGTTGTTGATATACTGAACATTTTAGTGTTAAACAAGGCTTTTATGACTAACAGCCTTAGTACATATAAGTTATTTTCCTTTGAACCATAACCAATCTCCATTCCATTCTTGAAAATAAACACTTTATTCTCAGAAAAGGAGACGGTATAGCCTTGTTTAATGAGACAAGAAACCGAGATTAAGTTCCTCTTAATATGAGGAACTACAAAAACATCATCTAGTAACAGATAACGTTTCTTGTCAACAAATAACTTCAGTCTGCCTACAGCAACAGTTGAAACAACCTCACTAGTACTGGTTCGAAGAGTCATCTCTCCCGTTGGCAATGTTTTCCAGGAACTGAATCCTTGGTAAAAGGAACTAACATGATTGGTAGCACCTGAATCAAGGATCCAGGCAGAATCATCATTCTCTACCAAACACGTCTCCAAGACCAATAAATCATATTTACTGTCTTGTTTCCTCTTTTGGAGAGTAGTGAGATTGAGGTCGTTTGCCATGAAATTCATTTCACACGATTCTTTTCACTGTAAGTAATCAGTCATTTTAAAAGCTTTAAATGGAAATACTAATGAGTTGCTGAAAATAAAAACACATTGACCTACGTAAGGTTTTGAGCAAATACCCATTGTAAAACAAAACAACATCCAATAAGGTTTTAGCAAAACTAACATGAACCCCGTGTGACATATAGTTTCGCAATGATGCTTCAAAGGTTTAAGACAAAAGCTGTCGAAGGTAGGTTAGTTATCCCTCCTTTGAATTGAGAAGTTCCTAACCAGTCATTAATAGCAGAATAACTCTTGTTCCTATGATGACTAGCCATCATTGATTTGGCCAAGAGATCATTAACTTACTTAACACTCTCCTGTAAGTGTGATCTGCCATTTTAGGCCCTAGAGGTCCGTCCCAAAAGACCAATCCAAAGGGAAAAAAATCCGATTGGGGCAAAACCTAAAGTGACCCTATCCATTTCTAGAGTTCACCTTGATCTTGACCAACTACACAAAACCCATCCGAAGGGGGACGCTCAAAGGTGACATGAGGGAGTACAGAATGATCTCACGATGTGAACCAATGACAGAGACCATAGGACGTGTTGACACACACGCTTCACCCACTTACTGTAAACACTCTCTCCGTTCACCTTGATATTGACTCATACAAACACCATCCGAAGGGAGATACTTCTAGGGTACCACGAGGCCAAGCATGAATCTCACGATGTGAACATTCAGGGAGAAAAGTGAGTGGAATCATAAACATATCAGATACGCCTCTTCCTCCCACTGGGTGTTTTTATAACCTAGGGTTTAGCTTACTTAAAAAAAAACACGGCTAAGGATTTTAACTAATTGACTTTTAAGTTTTCCCAAGAGTAACATTTACCTTGGATAGTGAAACCACTTTTGATCATCATCCATTAAACACTTTAACGAAGTCTTTGACCAGATCATCGCATAATTGTTGAAAATCTATCTAATTCACCTTTCCAGGTAGGTTCCCAGGTAGGGTTGTTATGTTTTTGTCAACTTAAGAACCCCAGCCTAGCCAGAACTTGATGACATGATTTTTGATGTTTCTATTTTAAGCACATGCACTACGATATAAGTTCCGATGATATGCGATACTACTTCTAGATGTATGCATTAATAATGGAATGCTTGTAGTATGCTATGCGTTGTCACAAGTTTCCTTGTGTTGAAACCAAGTATAATTTCACTGCAAGTTTCTCGGAGTGATCCGAGGTCGAACACAGGGATTGTTTTAGGTTAATTGTGTTACGTTCGTGATATATACGACCAGGGGTTTTTTAATTAATAAAAGATTGGTTTATACAGGTATTTAAAAATTGCGGTAAAGTAAAGTTGCGGTAATAAAATAAAGTTGTGCAGTAAAATAAAGTGCAATAAAAGTAAACCTAAGCTATGATGATACAAGATATAGGTTACATGATACATGATACCGAGTTTGAGACTGACTGTGAAAATTATACAAAGAATCGTGTTATGTGGTGGCAAGGCTTTATGTACAAAGCAGAAGGAGAAAAGATAATTAGTGCAAATATTACAAGTTCATTAATTGCGTTAAAGATATAACTACGGCTCCGCTTTCCCTTGGCGTACACCTCTCAGTGATCGGCCATGTTCCCTCTCTGTGGTGAAACAGGGATGAACATAATGAATGTAAGGTTGCTTCCATCTTTGGAAGTACTTCTCTCTTTAGTTAACGCATTCTTCTAACCTTTTCTCGACAGACAGAATGACATCTTCACTTCTGCTCTCACAGGTGAAGATGTTGTCTAGCATGCTTTAGCTAAACATATTTATTCATTTAGCACAAATTAATTTACTTGTTTAATTCATTCTAATTACCAAGGGATTAAGAAAACATCGTGAAGAAAGCGATTAATGGAGGAACGGAAGTAAATAGAAATATGGAGATGAAAATGATCATGACATTTAATTATAAAACCAAGCGTCTGATACATGGTGTGAATGGTTTAGACTAAGAAGATGAGATATAATTGATGATAGAGATAGAAACAAATACAGAAGAGTGCCAACGTCTTGACACAGATCTGGATGGAGAAATCGCTTGCTGGCGTATGGAGTGAATGGAAGGATGAGCTTCCCTCTTAGGTTTGCTCAACCGGTAGAGTTGATCTAGGTACAGAGCTTCACGACGGAGATTTGGAATGATTCACCCTGAGACTCACCTCTCGACCTTGCCTCTTTTCTTCCCGGATCTTCTCCGATCAGCACTCAGATTAGCCTCTCTCTCAATATACAAATATCAAAATAGCCTCGTATCAAGTATATTTTTCAGTGAATTCTCTGATGGTATTTATAAATGAATGCTCTGAATCTCTGCCGTGTGGTCCCCACTTTATTGTTATGGAAATTCTGAAAATGGTGGAATAAATATTCCTTCTATTATGCAATTAATCCGTCGAAAATGCACAACGGTTAGTTGTACATGTGTCAAAATCCTCCGCGATTGCATTTCTCTTTTGCATCTTCGATTGTGTGCTCGCATGCGGTTGAAGTTGCGTTGATTGCAAAGCTCTTGATCGATTTTCGCATGCGCCGTCATTGCATTAATCGTCTATTCATTCCTGAATGATGGGCGCAATGCGACGTAGATGCGTTAATCTTTTTCTCTTGAGCCACGAACACATATAATGACTTGATATCCTGCAAAACAGACTTGAAGTATTCTTTTCTACCATCACAATAGTGTCAGTAGGTGTATTGACGACAATTTATAATTCTTGCATTTCTTAGCTAATTTCCATACAATTGACGCAACTTTTCTCTCTTTTAACCGCAATATCTAAATAAAGCAGTATAAATAACTTGTATTTCTACAAGTTATTAGAACCCGCCTTAGACAAAAGGTCCCTTATAGGTAGATTTACAACAAATTTAATCTTTTATATCAAACAATTTAATCCTATTAAACCGATTTTAAAAGATTAATCTAGGTTACTAAACTCTTTAGAACCACTTGAACTTAGGTCTATCTCAATCCAATTTTAAAACCCTTTTAAAAAACTTGATTTCACCTTAAGTCTGCATGAAACTATGAATTATTGATTTTAGGTCTAATAACACTTATAAACGGAAACAACCACCACATTGCAAAGCTAACACATGCAAGGCATTCATAACGCTTATAAACAGCCTAAGTGTCATGCTCGATGCATTGTCCATTCACTGCTACTTCTTTTATATAACACTTATACAAAACAACAATAAAACAAGCAAAACATGCTTCCCTTCACCCTTAGACTATAACACTTCTAAGAAAAGGATGATGCATGATAATGCTCACTGCATGCAAAATATATCACACCCCGCCCCAAGCCTGCAAAGCCCGAGCAGAAGCGTGAGGGACTGCAGATACCACCCTTTTGTGATACCTACTGTCCAACTGAACCTTTCTACTACACTCAATAAACTTTAAGTCGAGGAGATAATAACAACTGATTAAACAGACCCGTTTTATTACAACAATGTAACGTTTATACAACTCCAGGACTTAACTACAAAGTTTACAACAACAACTGTAAAACCCTCTGGAAGTGTAACTGTGGCATGTGGCATACCTTGACCTTACCAGCACCCTGGAACTCCTCACCTTTCCGCTACCTGGGGAGGGGGGGTTCTAACTGCTGGATTATCCCTAACTCAACCGCTGGTTAAAACAATCAACCCCAACTTGAACGTTGGTTATCACATAATATAAACATCCCCAGCTTGACCACTAGTTATCCTTGGCATGATCATACCTTTTCCCCAACACTTTCACACGTATACTAAGGCAACGTATCAACAATTCCTGTAGAAACTTTCCCTGTACCCTATTATCCCGCCAATGTGCACATCGACTATTTTCCCGCTAACTATGCTTAGGTAACTTGACTATATTTCCCGCTGGTCGTCACCGACTATCATTTTCTGCCGACTGAAGCCGACTATATTTTCCCGCCAAGTACTTTTCAAGCATGCTAACTATATATCCCGAGTACAATTTCAATTTCCAAAACAAACATACAAGCAATATCTTAACAAGCATAGTAACAAGATAAACATATATCCCTGGTCATGCCAATTTAACATTATCCCCTATATATATTTACTTATATATAGAAATTTCATCAACAATACAACAACACAATAACCACTCACCTTGGTTGGTTAGTAACTTTCCTTTCTGAAGTTTCCTTAGGTTTCCTTGGTTCCCTTTTGAACCCTAAATTCCAGATTCAATTATCAGCTTAGATTACTTATAGTTCTAGGCTTTATCTCGAGATACTTACTTCTACAAATATGCTCTAAAATGTTCCAGGAAGATTATCCTAAAATATTAGCTTCGAACTCCTCGTGGTTTGGCTGGACTCTTCAAAATATCAAGACTGGCCCAAGCTTACACGATAGCTCGACCTCTCTGTATTGTCCTCATTCTTCAGCCCGATTCCTTGGAGCTTATTCTTTGGTAGCCCCACCATGTAAACTAGACTCTCTGAGCTTTTAGGTGGCTTTAGAATCAATCCAAACGCACGAGTATTCTGGGAGAACTTCTCATCCTAAATTGATGCTACTTCCAGACCTTCCTGTCCGACAGTATCTTCCCCTCTTGGAACCTCTTGACCAACACATGGTCTTACTATCAACGCATAGTCTCCTCCCAATACACTATTCTTTATGTCATTTGAAGAGATTTTGAGTTATGGTCTGAAGTCCTTGGCCCTATTTATATGCGTCCAAGATCTCTCTAAGGCCGACACCTCCTACTTGGCCGCATGTTCAAGTGTCCTTTCCTTACACTATTAATGCAATCTTGCGTCAGCGTAAGCCAAGGTGTCTTGCTCCCCTTCTACCAATGCATAGCCCTCAAGTTTGCATGTCTTCTTATGCATCCACTTCATTTTCTTAAGGCCTAAGATTCCTTCCCAACAAGCCACATGTCCGGATGACGTCCTTGCATGCGTCTATCCAATCTCATATGCGGTCATCTAACCACAAATGCGTCCATCAAAATGTCCGGACACCATCAATCGGTGCATGTGTCCGTTCAATCTTACCTTGTGCATCTAATCGACATAACTTAGTCACATATGCTAGATGCTCGCAAAGCTCATCTTTAGCCACATATCCTTCTCTTCCGCATGACTTACCTTTGCCCTAGGCGTTCAATTAGGATAATGACCAACACCCTTTCAACGCATACTACTAGCCTTGTCCTATGCGCCCACATGCCCTCGGATGTCCAACGCATAGCACATCACCAACACATAGCAACCTTTGGGTTAACTTGGTTCTCAACTTAACATCTCAAGGCATAGCCTACCATCGCCTAGGTTCTTGCTAACGCATCCCTTATGACTAACACAACCAACCTCATGAACCTTATTACCGCAAGCCTTAGCAACACAAAGACAAATCACCATGCGTCCACCTTAGCTCATTCCATCGCCTAGCTCATACTTCAGCAAGGCCGCTGCATCCATCGTATCCATCGCATCCATTGTTGCATGCCATCGCATCCATCGTGTAGCATCATCGCATGCCATTGTGTAGCACTGCCGCATCCATCGCGTAGCATCGCCGCATGCCTTTTTCGCATACTACCAATGCATTCCTTTGGCCACATACACACATACCATCGGCCGCATCACCGTATGCCCTCGACCGTATCACCGCATGCCTTGCGTAACATTGCCACATCCATCACCACATGCCTCTATCGCCGCATGCCTTCGGCAGTTTAGAATTGAGTACTATCGTATAGTGTAACTCGATCCTTCGTTTAGTCTCTCGATTAATAATCTGATTACTTGTTATCGTTGTCTTGAGAATTTTGAAATCATATTTCTTTTTTCTTTATCTCACAGTTAGCCATAAAACCGTTTAAAACCACCCACTAAGGTTGATTATTTAGAAAAAGAAATATCAATTATCATATAATTAATAAATTATAAATAAATATAATAACTAACTTATTATTATATTTATAACCTATAGTTTTAATATTACATCATATGCAACATATAAACCATAGTTCTTTTTTTCTTTATATGACATTTAATATAAATCATATTTATATTAATTCCTCCAATCAAATAATAATGTATCAAATACATCATATCAATTATATCATATATAATTGAATTAATTTAATTATATCATATATAATCAAATTCCCTCTTGTTAATTTGAACATTTCAAACTAACCCAAAAACTGATTCTCAACTTCAATCCATTGAGCTACCAAGGGGACCTTATGAACCTATAGCTTGAAGCTTCAACGATACGTGAATAACTGACTAAACTCTTTAATCATGATATTCACCATCCGTTAACTGTCGGACACTCCACTAAAGACCGACAGCTGCACTCTTTACACTACAGATATATTTTGTATCTATTGAATATAACCAATCAACAGTACGATGACCCTTCATAAATTGCTCGTAAGTACAGCTAGGCTAAATTACCGTTTTGCCTTTGTAGTTACATCTAACTTCTTAAGTACCACTAATCCCTCTAATGAACAATAAATCATAATTCAACTATGACCAAACCCCTCTCGGGCCAGGAGAGGGTGTGGCTCACATTGTTCAAGCCCTAGAATCAGCCCTTAAAGGAGCAATTATCTACTTACCCCGACGTTGGGGAAGGAGTGAATTTCTTCTTGTGTAGCTGTGTTCCCAGCTCCCAAATCAGACGAATCCTCAAAATGGTAGGCTTGTTGAATCGATGATCTGGCCACTCTCAACCATACAAATCAAAGTACTGCCTTCATAGGCAGGAGTTCATAACTCAGTCAAGATTCAGGTTATGTTACCTGTGGTTATCTTGGTGAAATGTAAGTCTCTATTATGAATGACATTATATAATGAGACTAAATATTTTGTGGTCTGGTCTTATACAAACTCCTTCGTATAGAATATCCCCTCTCACATGTCTCTACATGAATGATCAAGATCAAATAATTTGTAACACTTTACAACAATTGTAATATCTACAAAACGGGCCATACTTGTAGTGTCACAAGGATAAAGTATCTAGCCTTATCCATCTACTATAGACCATTTAGGTTATCACTTAAACATGATCCACCCATATGTCTCTACATACATGTTTAAGCTATAAGATAATATTGGATGTTAGTTTATTGGTCTGTGGTTAATGCAACTAATTTTGAAATAAAACATCAATATTTTATTACATAAATAAAATGTTTGTATGTTACAGTTAGAAACTATAGGACCATATGAGATTTAGAGCATCAACCCCAATAATTATTTGGGTTAAAGTCCAACTAAGCCCAAAAATGAATTGAATTTGATCTAAATGTCAAATCAGACTCCAATCCAACTAATTGGACCCAAAGGCCAGACTCATGGACCAACCCAACCCAAGTCCAACTAATCGGACCCAAGGGTCAGGGCCATGGACCAACCAAGCTCAAACCCACGATGCCCACCAGAGTACTCTATACATAGAGAAGCTCTCCTCATTTGTAGATGTCAGAAATTCTATATTCCAGAGGGCCTAGAGAGAATTCTCTCAACAACTAGAAGGCTTTTAAAACTGATCACAATTAAAAACTAAAGTCCTTCAGAGATACAAGAATTCTTCTAAGACTTCAACTTCAAGAACATCACGTGCTTCACTTCCTCAAATCAAGCGTACACATTCGATCAAGAGAGAATCAAAGGATCAAGTACTAAAGATCGAACCACATCACATCGAAGCAACATCAACATCAACTCAAGTTCAGTTCCACGAAACAAGTTTTCTCCGGAAACCTCGTGCAAATACCAATCCTCCAAGAAATCATCAAGTCCAAAGGCCGATCATCCAAGAAGATCAACAAGCCCAAAAATCGATCATCTAAGAAGGTCAACAAGCCCAAAAATCGATCATCTAAGAAGTCAACAAGTCTAAAGGCCAATCGTCCAAGAAGATCAACTAGTTTAAATATTAAAGTTTATTTTCAACGCATCAAAGAATTATTGTGTTAGAGATTGTACTTGCTACACTGAAATTGATACAAATACAAAGTTCAATTCCACGAAATAAGTATCTCTAGAAATCTTGTGTGAACATCTAGTATCTATAAAATGTACGAGTCGCAATATGGTTTTTTTATGTTTAGGTCAACATATCAAATAGGTTTGTTCGCACTAGGTTTTTTAGAGAAACTTATTCCGCGTAGTTGAACTTGGGTTGATGTAGATTTGATGTGGATATGGTTCGATCTCTAGTATTTGATCGTCTAATTCTCTCTCGGTTGAATGTGTACGCTTGATTTGAGGAAGTGGAGCGTGTGATGTTCTTGAAGTTGAAATATTGGAAGGATGTTTGTATCTCCAAAAGACTTTCAATCTTCAAGTGTGGTTAGCTTCAGAAGTTACAAAGTCTTCTAATTGATGGGAGAAGTCTCTCTGTGCCTTCTAAAATGTAAAATTTTTTATCCCCATAAATGAAGAGAACTCATCTATTTATAAAGTTCTCTATTGGGTTTTGTGGGCTTACACTCAGTTGGTCCTATTTTCGAGCTCAATTGGATTTTAGCCCAAATAATAAATATCAAATTGGACGAAATTAATTTTATTCAATACAACAACGATGATGAAAATACGTGGCATCATCAAAATTTTCCAATTTATGTCTTCAATTTCAATTTGGGTCATGTGTCAACTATTAATTGGTCTCAAATATGATGATTTGTAATCTTGTCATGAATTTTAGAAATCACGTGGTAATTTGTGCTTGGTCCGAAATTTCTCATTCAACAAGATTGTTTTGTGTGAACATATAGTTTCACACCATGTAGGATGAAAATTTGAACTTCTTTTGTTTTAGTGAAAGAGTAGTTTAAAGGGTATATATTTCAATTTTTGCTCAAATTAGTATACTATTAAAAATGTTAATGTATTAACAACTCATTGTCTTTTTTAGAGTCATTTTGAAATTGCTAAATTCACTTTTTTAATGTCCAAAATTACTTAAAAATATAAAATCACTCCAAATTTATTTAATAGTTAATTTTACGTTTTTAAATATAATTTTTATATCATGAAAATTAATTTTGAATGATTAAAATTATGGTAAATTTAAAGATGACAAAAGTGATGTTAACTATTTTAAAATCACTCCCAAATATATATCACAAGATTATTATGCTTGATTTTAAAACTAATTACACAAAATAAATTTGAAGTCTTAAAAAGTTGGACTCATACACATATATAAACATACATGGAAACCATAATTATAAACTTAAATATTGTGGCCCCATTTAGCCACGGTTTTATCTATAATTTTATGTGTTTGAAATTTATGTTTGCTTTTATATTATGTTTTTCTTACATTTCTTTAAAGAAACCCTTAAATTCTTAGTTAAATTCTAGAAACAAAAGTAATTTAGACCCCGTTTGGTAGCCATTTCATTTATTATTTTTTGTTATCGAAAATTAAGTATATTTCATCATAATTTCTTACAATAATTTACGGAAGTTGAATTCTTAACCAAATTCTAAAATCTAAAAACAAATTTTCAATTCTTTTTCTTTTAGATTTCAAAACTTGACTTTTCTTTTTAAAAAACATCGGTAAAAGAGTAGGTAACAAGACAAGAAATTTAGAGATGGAATGAGGATTTTTAAGTATAATTGCAAGGAGTTAATAATCAAGTCTATAACATATTTTTAAAGAATTGCAAATATAAAAAAATCCATCAGTAGTACATTTTATCACTAAAAGATTTCTACCAACAACATAGTTTATCGTTCATAGGCTTAGGGAGTTGGATCTAAATTTTGCTATATCTACAAATTCTTTTGCATAGTATTATGCTTGTTAATATTTTGGATTTTATTGCTAAATTTGCAACTATACCTCTATTTGTAAGCTTAATTTTCAATAACAAAAAACTAAACGATTACCAAATGAAATCTTAGTATTCAAATTTTAAATTGATTTTTTTAAACATTGGTTATGGATAGAAAACAAAGGAATTATATGAGTAAAAGTAGTATATATAAGTTTAATTTTCAAAAACAAATTTCAAATGGTTACCGAATTCTGATCGTTGCATGTCCATTTTGTTATACAAAATCATGAATTTGCTAAACAACCAAATAGACATTACATGGAGTGACAACAAATAATCTTATCCACGAAAAACATTGTTGTTAACAGTTGCAATTCATCATTGATGAATGTTAATAAGTACAGCAATCTAGGTGGATGAGGAACTGATCAAAGCATTGATGCTGCCAAAAATCGACAATGCACAACAATGTGAATACAAATCTCTGAGGAAGGAAAAAAAGAATAAAAGAAACTGTACATGTAAAGAGCTTACAAATATGAAGAAACAAAAACCATGTTAGGATAAAACTGGCTAACCTCATTGACCTGAAACAAACTGCAATCAAGTTCTTTCAAGTCTCCCAGGCTAAGGGAGGATGATACAGTTGGAATGTACTATATCTCATTAGTTATCGACTAATTGGAATTTGACAGGCATTGGTAGCTAAAGGGTTTAACTTACAAATCTAAGATCAAGAACGAGAACAAGACCGAGGTGCTGGGTTTGCAAAAGGGCATATTCGTCTAATGGTTGGAACAAACCGAGCACATGAAAAGGATGGCATATCATATCATCAAATCCGAAGATAGCCTCCTCCCCTGTCTTCAACCCCATTTCTCACAGTTCTCTTCAGAAAAGACTTTCTGTTGAGAGACCAGCTCTTTCTCATCTTTCTACGCCGGTTCCACGTCGCTAAGTAGGTATAAAGAGCGGGGAAACTGAAGCAGAGCAGCACCAGTAGTAGCATTACGACGCAGAGAAACATTACGTTGCGAAATCCCTCTTTCAACTCTGGATTTCTCTGCTCGGTCCATGGTACTCCACCAACATTCATGCCAAATACTGCCAGGACAGTTCCAAAACAATTGGATGAGTTTCTTCAAATGGATCAGATCATGGAAAAAGAAATGAAACTAAAAACTGTTTTTCAAAAGAGTTAGTTACCTCCAGTAATGACGGATAAAGGTAAGAATATGATTGAAAGAAATGATAGATAATAGAGTTTCCTGTTAATTTGCTCGGCTTGCCAGCTATCAAGGCCAGCCTGAATAGCAGTGACACGGTTCGCTATAAATCCCACATTCTCTTTCAACCGTCTTAATCGTCCGATTAGTTCCTCAAGTGCACTGATGTCTTCACTAGAAAACCATTGTTTAGATGAACACTTCTCTTTTACTCGTGGATAGACTTGTTCCCCATGTGCAATCACCTGCGCTCAATGAAAAGACAGACAAAAAGATAACAAATACGTAAGGGAAGATTAATAAGCATGACAAACAATGGCACAAGATACGAACATCCAAACATCATCTTCCACGTACAATGGTTACATACTGCATTTCCTAGATTGAAGCATATGGTTCAATTCATTTCCATTCATACAAAAATTCATTTGCCAAGATATGTCAACAGCAACTCGATTTTCAAGTCAATGATTCCTTGATGAGCTAAGCAAGAGGTCAACAGTCAGGTTATGGTAGGTTGAAACATCAGGTCATTTATGGAGAATCTTTGATCTGACAGATCAACAGATCATTGTGGAACAAGTACCAAAGGGTTTGATCCTCACCCTTATCAAAAGCCTCCAATAAGGTCCATTGTTCCCTGTCTGATCAATTATCTAGCAATCATTTAAAATTAATTAAATTACAAGTTTAGTTTGTGAACTTGTAAGATTATGTCTATTTTCAGGGGATGTCGTCTATTTGGTTCCTATGCTTTAAGGGAGTGTTTGGGACGTTGAGTGAGTTTTGAAGTAATATGTTGGAGTTAGGAAGTTTGTGTTTGGGATGCAGAGTTGGAAAAATGGTGTTTCTCGATAAATATGCAAATTTCAAAGTGAACACTGTTGAAGTTAGTGAATTGAGTTATTTAACACCAATTTATGAAGTTAATGGGCCAAACACCCAAAAAAGAATTCTAATATGAAATTAAATATTTTATTTTGTGTCTAGTAAGTCTCAATTGTTAACTTCTTCGAGTAAACAGTTGCGTGACAGACTATTTTAAATCACATAGTGGGATGACTTTAGGCAGCTTTGAGTATTTGGTGGCATAATTGTTTAAATTATAAGTTAACAAATGTCCCATTAGACATAAAATCTAAACTTAAAAGACATAACATATTAGGATCTCTTGAATATTTTGAATCATAGGGACTAAAAATATATGACTTCTCTTGAATCTTTTGAACGATAGGGACTAAAAATATATGACTTCGAAAGACCGATTGATGGCCTACTAGAAACTTATCAAGGTACAAAAATCAAATAAACACAACCCAGAAAGGTCGGGGTGGCCCTGGTCTAGAAAAACAGGAGAGAAAGTAAAAGAAAATGAATTGAGAAACTACCTGCAGGAGCCGCTGCAAATTAAGGTTCATTTTGGGGAATCTTCGGTCATCGAGCATTTGCTTTTTTAAGGCGAATCCACCTAAACAGCATAAGAATGTACTTCTAATATTACACATGGAAAATCCAAAAAGACATCACGTATTCTGTCAGTGAGATTATAGGAAGAATAAAAGTTCATGATAATAGATAAATATTGTAAACTTTGATTGTTCCATTTTCATCTTTCAATTATATCTGCAATGTTTAAGACAGCCCACCAACGGACGGAGGAGCAAGAAAAATAATTCAGGAAGTTCCAAAGCAATCAGATGACATACAATGGCGCACAGTTACATGTAATGAACTGATATGGCTAATGCTCTTGATTAAAAAAACCAAACGAGTCCGACGTGACAATGTATTAAGCAAGTACACCTCTGGAATATAAAAATACACATTTCTTTATGATTTCTTTTTAATCAGTGGGAATGAAGTAATTGGGCAAGACAAAATTCCAGTTCCTAGAATTAATTAAGACCCATATTCCATCTCGAAAGGAATTATTCATAATCCTTTTCTAAACTATGAAATTGTGTTGAATCTACATCTATGTTGGGGGGAAGGAAAAAAAAAAGGAAAGAACTACACATACCTTTATCCATTTCAAGCTCCACGGAATCCAATTCAATCTCAAGCTTAGTCACAACATCTTGAAGGTGATCCATATGTGTATCAATAATATGAACAACCAGATTTGAGAGGGATGCTGGCACAGGATTATCAGCCTCTTCCGAGTGATTCATTGTCAATAAGAATTCAAGAACATGCTCCCTAATCACAATGCCCCCACCTTCTCTCTGCTCACCTCTAAAGTGGGAGGGGCTCTCCACACTAGGAACCTCCGAGAGAAGAGACTGACCGACCGGTGAGAATCCTAATCTCGGAACACGGCCTAAAGACACGGTGATGACAGAATTCTCAGTAATTCTAGCAGCAATTCTGAATGTAAAGTCACTAGATGCAGGACCAGGTGAATTGACTCTAAAGACAAGAGCCCCATCAACATGTCCACAAAAGGGTCCATTGCTTATAAGGGAAAGAATATCTTGAAGTTTCAAAGGTGGGCAAAGAACATCAATGAGATACTGAGCAGATTGGGCCAGTTTTTGATTTCCTTTTGGAAGTTCAACATGATACCAACAGAATTCCTTTCCCCTACCCTCAATAAGATCCCATTCCTTGTTATAGTAATTGCCATTTCCATCAAATATGTAAGCTCTCTTCCTCACCATGCCCGGAAAATGCGTACGGGACAAACCAGCCTCCCGCAAAAGAAGACGTGCTGAAGGTTCCCTCTCCATTTCATCCAATTCTCCATTAGCAACAGGCTCCGCATTAGCAAGCTCCATGTATTTGTTCTGGAATTTCAAATAACACCACAGATCAAAAACCCCATCACTAACTAATTGAAGCAAACTGTTCTAATTTCCCCTCCCCCCCCCCCATCATCAATTTTGACAAATTCATTGCTTAAAATAAAACTTTAATCCCACTTGGATCTAAACAATGAAAAAGTAGCAAAAACCCACTTGCCCCTGTCTTGAAGAAAGCAAGATTCCAGAACCATTTTAAAAGGGGCAGAGATGGATCAATGGAATAATAATCAGTTAAGACGAATCGCAAATGGAAATCGCTAAAGCAACCGAGAACAAAAGCAACAAAAACATGTAATAAAATAAAAAATCAAAGAAAATTACCTCCCGAAAAGACTCGAAAACCCTATCCCCAGAGCATCAACAAGAAAACCCTCATCAGAAACAACACAATCTAAAAGAGAGTCACCCAAAATTTGAAAAGAAACGAAGAAAAAGAATACCTTCACAGCCTTGTCAAAGGCCATTCAACGACTAACCAACCACGTAGGTTACGAAACATGAAATCGCAAAGAAGATTCAACACCAACGTGGAATTTTCCGCAATATGTAATGCCCTGTGATAGACAGAAAAGATTAAACAATACTTGTTCTTCGGATTGTCGTCTTTCGAGGAAGCTTCCTTCTCATCGACAAGTTTGGGAAGTTGATTTGGAACTATTTGAAATCGAATGCAGCGCTGTATAAGAATAATAATTCGAACACTTACAATCACGAACAGTTTTGAATAATTTGTTGACAAGACGTTGAAATTCAAATCTATGACGCTTGAATTTAGATCCACTTAAAATCTTTTCTTCGTAGGGACTTGAAATTGATGGTCTCGGCGGCCGGTAATTGCCCATTGATACCAGAAAATAGTAAAATATAGTTTACAAAATTGGTAAAGCCAAAGGCAGGAAGGGTAACTATGAAATGACTATCTATAACCTACCCAAACCAAGTAATTTTTCTTTTTTTATTTATATCCATAAGTGTTCGGACCATTTTAAACATATCTATTAATCTTATCGGACAATCTGTCTCACTCTATAATATTTGGGTATTAAACAAAATTCTTAGACCAAATAACTTTTCATATTCTAAAGTGAAAACATCTTCATTTTCTTAAATTTTATTTTGAGTACTTCCTTAGATAAATAGTAATATTAACTTTAAATTATCACAAATATTCCTAGTTATTGGATTGATTTTGGTGAAGCTCTTCAATCTCAAAAGTAAAAACAAAATTTGGAAGCTTTTTGATTATATTCATGGACGAAAAATTTTGTGACTACTTAGGTATGGTTTACGTGAACAAATGTAAACAAGGAGTAAATTTGGGAGTGAGAGCTACGAAAAAATCATCAATGAAAATAAAAAATTGGGGTCATGAGGTTAAAATGAAAGATTGAAAAAAAAATAGTCCCATTTGATAACCGTTAAAAAAAAAGAAGAAATAGATTTAATTTTAAAAAATAAAAAATAAAAAATGAAATGGTTATCAAACAAGTATATTTTAGACTTGTTTACTTTAAATAACCGAACTTTTTTCCTGATTAATTTGGGGTCAAAAGTCAGTTGTTTTGAAACAAACTTTACCCTTCAAAAAGTTAAAAATGAGGATTTTTGAGGATTTTTTTAAATTTATGGATATAATTTGAAACACCAATTTAATCATAATACATGAGTTTAAGTTGGTTGTGTGTTTGGTTGACTTTAGATCTCTCTCTCTAACTCGTGACTCATTTGATATACTAAAGGTTTTAATATTAATTTTCTCCCTCAATAAGAAAAGGTCTCATTGACTAACTGTTAAAACTATTTCAACACAAAAATCATCCATCAATTCTAAATTTAGCCTTTGAATTTTAATATTTTTTTCTATGTAATCCTCAATTTCAAAATTACAAATTTGATTATGAACTTTAATATTTTTTAAAATTTACAAACTTACTAGAGGGAGTTAACTTTTAAACTATAAAATGTTCAACTTAACTAACATCAAATATTTGAGACCTATTCAACCATTTTAAAAGTTCAAGAACTAAAATCGTAATTTCAAATTGATAATTTTTTTTGTCCTTCAAATTTTTATAAATTGGAAAAAAAAAACCTTGGATGCAGTCCTCCAATCTAACTAGTACCCGATCGAAATATTCGTGGCACTTTTTATTTTTTTTTTAAAAAATTATTCTTTATGTATAAAGAAGGCGAGTTCATAAGGTTGCAACTAATTATTGCTCTTGTAAATTTCTTTTTAGTCTTTCTTGGTCAAATGTAAATAGTTACACCTATTTGAAATAAATGATCTAAAAGACTATTTCATTGATATTTTTAGTTTTTTCCCTATATAATAAAATAAAACTATAAATTTTATGTTGCATGTGTTATGTGATAGAACAATGAAAAATGGTAAAAAAGTAATAAACCAAGAAAAAAAGGAAACAATTAAAAGGCGTAAGGCACGTGCCAAGAGGCTATTGCTGCCACACAACAAGGTCGGGCAAAAACCCACACACGTAGCTTATACCATTATTTTCTGTCTCCTAAGGTATACTTTTTCTTTTTGATATACTATTTTTTTTTGTTTTCATTCAATTAAGAGTTGTTCAAATGACCCGATAATTCGAACAATCTGACTATTCAATCTAAATTCTTAGAATTGGTTTGTATTAGTTATAATTTTAGATTGAGTTGAGTTGAATTTTTTTTTTTAATGTTTTTTTGGGTAGGGTTCGGGTTGCACCTTTAAAAATCCAAGTTATATACATATATATTAGAACTTGTAAATATTATAACCCATATATATTTTTGTGATGTTTATATGAAGTTTGTAATAAATATCTTGGATTTTGATATTTAACATTTGAGTTTATTGAAATTTTAATTATTAGTATGTGTTGTACACAAATTTAAGTATTTAAAGTTAATAAAAAATGTAATAAAAAAGAAAAGAAAAAGAATAAATAACCCGACAACCTAATCCAACCCAACCAAAATTTTAAGGGTTGGGTTGGGTTGGAGATATTATTTAGGTTGCCAACCCCATCAACCCGAATTTTCGGGTTGGTCCAAAAAATCAAATCCAACCCAACTCATGTACACCCCTATTCCATCATTTGTCATTATCATTTCTTTTCTATTTGTTTTTTAAATGAAAAAGAAAAAAAAAAAAACTAAAGGGTTAACATGTAATATATTTGCTCATGGAGTAGATTTCCAATAATGGGCAAAATTTAAGTGGAAATGATAAGGACTAGAGCTAAAATCAAAGCTTGCGAATGAGAGATATTTGAATAAGGATGTGTTGAGAATGGCTAGAAGGTGAAAATGTAGCATAAATACTTTAAATCTATATTGAATAGATATATTCTTAGGATCATTTGTGCTAAATTGTCAAAAATAACATACCTGATTCTATTGTAAATTTGACGACAATTATAAGGCAGCTATTGTCTTCCTCAATCAAAAATCTGAATGGCCTAAGTGAGATCTCTCTCTAGATGGGAGCTAAGAGAGACTGAGTGCTTGTTGTTTTGGTATCTTAGGGACCATAGCCCTAAAGTCTCTTTATATACTAGTTCAATCAGAGTTCCCATTAAAGGAACCTGTGAAGGCCCTGAGCGGAAACGTAGATCGGTCCCAATTTCAATTTTACACAGAATGAAATTACAGAATGCAAAAATTATGCATAATACAAAATTTACAGCATGCAATTCTAAGAAAAGAAAAGGAAGAATATGGTTTAAAAAACCTTACATTTGAAGAACAAAATTCTTCACGTATTTTCTTTTCTCCAAAATTGGTCACATACTGCCATGAACTCGAAACCATTGATCCAAGATGACCACCACGAATTGGAGCTTTTTGTATTCTCTGGGATGAGAATCCAAAGAGTTGTGGGCTCACGGAATTTTGGGAGAGAGGGAGATTAATTTTTTGAGAGGGAAAGAGTCAGGGAGAAAAATTACATAGAACACTTCTTTTAGTCTTCTGTGAAGAAGATGAATACGTAAAAAAACTGAAAATCCTCACGTTTTTCCATCAGAGAGAAAAAGGGGAACAAAGTTACAACTACATTATTTAAAAATTAATAATAAAGTCTAACATTAAAAAAGAGGAACTCATTTCAAATATTTCATTATCTCATTTATTAATTTTGAATCCTATTTAAAAATTAATAATAAAGTCTAAAATTAAAATGTATCAACCTACATTAAAATTAAAATTTATATTAAAATGTATCAACCTACATTAAAAAAAATTTCAATTTTGAATTTGAACATGTCAAATTCAATTTAATGACAAATTACCTCAATACCCTTAACAAGCTAAGAAAGAGATCTAATGGACCTACAGATTAGAAGCTCTAAGGATGTGAGATTAATTGGCTAAACTTATTAACCAAATTAATCAATATTTGTTAACTATGGGTACACTCCACTAAAGACGCATAATTGCACTATTTCCACTACAGATATGTTTCTGTGTCCATGGATATAAACCAATAACAACAAGTTAGTCCTTCACGAGTGTTTGTAACACCAACTAGGTCAAATTACCGTTTTACCCCTAGGTTACCTCTACATCCTTAAGTATCAGTGCTCCTCTAATGAACAATCTGTTTATGGTCCAACCATTAAATAGAAACCCTTCTCGGGCTAGTGAGAGGGTAGGGCCCGTTGTTCAAGTCTCGGAGACACCACTTAAGGGAAGACTCATCTACTTATCCTGAAGTCGGGAATGAGTGAAAACCATCTTGTATGATTATGTTTCCAGCTACCCACTTGGTCTTATCCCCAAAATGGTAGGTATATTGAATCGATGAACTGGCCACTTTCACCCATACAAATCAACGGACAATCCCTAGTGAATAAGAGTTCATAATAAACTCAGGAGTAAAATTATGTTGCCTAGGTCATCCTATTGAAATAGAAACCTAACTAGTCAACGAAGTTACATCTAGTGGTTACTATTTATGGTTCGATCTTATGCAAACTCATTGCCCAGGATTCCCTCACTCGCGTGTCTCCTACACGAACGCATTGGATCATTGCGATTGTATTAAATACAAAGTGGGCCGTATCCATAATGTTACCAGGATAAGGTACCCAACCTTACCCCTATACTATTAGACCCTTTAGATCGTATCTTGAACATTGATCCCTATATGTCTCTACATACAATTCTAGACTCATAATACAGCCTAGGATGTTAGTTTATTGGATTTTAGGGTTCATATGACAAAATTAAATAAAATATTAATAACACTTATTGAAAAAACATTAATAACTATTTATTAATGACAATCATTCAATTACATTCACTATCTACAAGTTTTAGGGCATAAAACCCAACAAACTCCCACTTTAACTAAAACTATAATTAGTGAAATGTACATTACATGGAATAACGGGGATGTTACAAGTACAAAGTAAAAAGCAATAAACTAAGACATCTCATACCCATTACACTTTTCCAGTTGCCCTAAATTACAAAATGTACATATCTCGTAGACCTAGATTCTCTAGATGACTCTCGAACACTTTAGCTGAGAGAGCCTTCGTAAATGGATCAGCAACATTGTGCTCCAAAGCGACCTTTGTGATGATCATATCTCCTCGTTACACAATCTCCCGTATCAGGTGATACTTCCTCTCAAGTTCGCCACAACCCCATTGTTGTCATAATATAAGGTGATTGGCAAGTTCATGTTTGGAACAACTTCCAAATCACTTAGAAACTTCTTTAGCCAAACCGCCTCCTTTGCTGCTTCACAAGGAGCTACATACTCAACCTCGATGGTTGAGTCTGTAATGCATCCTTGCTTGATGTTACGCCATACTATAGCTCCCACATTCAAGGTGAACACTGATCCTGACGTGGACTTCTTAGAATCCTTGTCAATTTGAAAATTAGAGTCTGTGTATCTCGTAAGGATCAAATTCTTAACTCCATACACTAATATGTAGTGCCTCATTCTTCTAAGATACTTGCGGATATTCTTAACCGCAGTCTAGTGGCCTAACCCTAGATTGGATTTGTACCTACTCACTATTCTCATGCATAACAAATGCTAGGCTTAGTGTAGAGCATAACATACATTAAGCTGCCCACAACTGAGGCATAGGGAATACGTCTCATGTCCTCAACTTCTTGAGGTGTCTTAGGACACTGTTCCATTGACAAATGAACTCCATGCCTGAAAGGCAACAAACCCTTCTTAGAGTTCTACATCAAATATCAAATCAACATCTTGTCGATATAAGTTACTTGAGACATCGCTAGCGTTCTGTTCTTACAATCCTTAATTATTTAGATCCTAAGAACATATTATGCCTCTCCCAAATCTTTCATTTGGAATTGAGCTGCTAGCCACTTTTTAACATTAGTAAGGTATCCTACATCATTCCTAATAAGTAGGATATCGTCCATATAAAGTACTAATAAAATTACTTTATCGTTGATGATCTTCTTGTAAACATAAAGCCCATTAAACATTTTGTTCAAAGTCAAAAGATTTGATTGCAGTATCAAATCTAATATTCCAAGATCTTGATATCTGTTTCAACCTATAAATGGATCGATTCAGTCTGCAAACCTTTTTCTCATGACCTTGGGCTATTAACCCCTCGGGCTGAGACATAAAGATATTCTTTTCAAGATTGCCATTTAGAAAGGCTGTCTTGACATCCATTTGCCATATTTCATAGTCATAATATATGGCTATGGATAAGAGAATTTGTATAGACTTAAGCATAACAATAGGGGAAAAAGTTTCCTTATAGTCAACCCCTTCCCTTTGGATATAACCCTTTGCTAAGAGTCTAGCATTGAAGGTCTATACTTTCCCAGCTACATCTCTCTTTCTTTTATAAATCCATTTACACCCTATGAGTTTAACCCCTTCAGGTGGATCTACAAGATCCCATACTGAATTGAAGTACATTGACTCCATTCCAAGGTCCATGGCTTTGACCCATTGGTTCTTGTCTACGTCATTCATTGTCTGCCTATAAGAAAATTGATCCTCAATGCCATCATCTGGTATGATGACCTGAGTTTCAGTTAAACCTAAGTAACGGTTAGGCTGTGCTACAACCCTTCCATTACGTCGAGGCACTCTCAACGATTGGGAAGGACGAGACTGACTTGAAGTGTTAGTCCCTTCATTAACTCTTGATGAAGGACCAACATCATCATCAACAACTCTTGTTGATTCTTCAGTAGCTTCATTTAATACTAATTTTCTCCGTGGTGTATGATCTCTCATGTGGTCTTCTTCCAAGAATATAGCATTTGTCGATACAAACACTTTATTTTCTTCTGGATCGAAAAATAAACCACCTCTCGTTTCCTTAGGGTAACCAACAAATTGGCATAATCTTGAATGAGGTTCCAATTTCTTAGGATTTGTCACTAGCACATATGCTGGACAACCCCAGATTCTGAAGTAGAGCAAACTAGGTTTACGTCCCCTCCATAACTCTCAAAAGATGTTTCAGAAACTCTCTTCAAGGGAGCGTTGTTCAAGATATAAACTGCATTCTCTACTACATACCCCCAAAACGAGCTAGGCAATTGAGCATAACTTATCATAAAACAAACCATGTCTAACAAGGTTATATTTCTCCTTTCCGATACACCGTTTTGCCGAGGTGTCCGAGTGTTGAGAGTTGAGATTGGATTCCATGTTCTATCATATAGTCTTGACATCTTAAATCCATATACTCTCTACCTCGATCAGATCAAAGTGTTTTAATAGTCTTACCTAATAGATTTTCAACTTTTGCCTTAAATAGTCTTACCTAATAGATTTTCAACTTCTGTCTTATACTCCTTGAAGTTTTCGAGGGCTTCAGACTTATGTTCCATTAGGTATAAGTAACCATACCTCGAGTAATCATCTATAAAAGAGATGAATTATTCGTACGCTCTTCAAGCTTTTATATTCATTGGACCACAAAGTTCCAAATGTATAAGCTCTAAGGGCTATTTGGCTCTATAACCTTTTCCATTAAAATGTCTTTTAGTCATCTTACCCTCAAGACAAGATTCACATGGAGGTAATGAATCATCTTCTAACTCACTTAGAAGTCCATTCTTTACCAATTTTCCGATCCTATAGAGATTAATGTGACCTAATCTTAAGTGCCAAAGATAAGTATTATTGTTACTTGAAGAAATTCTTTGCCTTTTAGTTTGAGTATTAGCAGTTTTAAACGTCTCATGATTTAAAAGTGCTTTTATTTCAATTGGTCTTAACACATACAAATTATTTTCTAATTTAGACGAACAAATATGTACCCCATTTTTTGAAATGAACGCCTCATTACTTGTAAAAAATATCGAATACATATGTTCGATTAAGCAGGAAATAGATACTAAGTTCCTTTTCATTTTAGGAACAATATATAGACTTTCTAAGAAAAGAAATCTACTTCCAAAAGAACAACTTTGTAGCTCCCACTACACGAGTTGAAATGGCATCTCCAGTTCCAACATTGAGCGTTGTTTCACCCTCAACAAGCTGCTGGAAGGAACTAGTTTCCTGTAAAAAAGAACAAACATGATCAGTGGCTCCTAAATCAAGTATCCAGCCATTGTGGTCATTTTCCGCTAAACAAGTTTAAAAAACAAGTAAATCACATTTACCTTCCCTTTCCTTCTTCTTCTCAACAAGGTACTTTGGGCAGTTCCGCTTCCAGTGACCTTCCACATTGTAGTGGAAGCACTTGCCCTTGTCGGCCACCTTGGCCTTTCCCTTACTCTTCCCAGCAGGGGAGCCTTCCTCTTTCTTCCTTTCTTCTTTTGGACCTTCTTAAGACCAGAAGATGAGGGTACAAACTTAGTTCCTGAGGATGAGCCCTTATGAAACTTTCTAGAATGGGCAACATTTGCATCTCTTTCTACTAGTCCTTTACCTTTCATAAGAGACTGGTAGGTCTGTAACTCATTCAGAAGAGTTGTTATGGTGTACTGGATTTTATTCATAACTGCATTGCTGTGGAATTGAAGAAAGCTCTTCGAAAAAGATTCCAGAATAAAAGACACCTGACTTTGCTCGTCAATGACTGCCCCGTTCATTTCAGCCACGTTGAACTGGATCATCAGGTAGAGAACATGTTCTCTAACTAACTGGCCTTCCTTCATACGTGCATTATAAACGTATTTGAGCGCCTCGTGCTGGATCTAAATGGACGGTTGCCCAAACATACTCTGAAGGGACTCCATGATTTCACGAGCATTGAGCATGACCTCATGCTTCCTGTTGAGTACATCAGATAGACTCGCCAAGATATAGACTCGGGCCTTTTCATTGGCCATTGTCCAACGGTCATATGCATACCTAACATTTAGGGATGCATTTCGAGCGGGGACTTGAGGACACTCCTCAGTTAAGACAAATTGCAGATCATCGATAACAAGAATCATATTCAAATTCGATTTCCACAACGCATAATTTTCGTCGGTTAATTTGTCATTTTTAAGTAAAACGATAATTGAAGAAGACATGCTAAAAACCAAGCAAACAAATGACCATTTTAGTTATCTTTGTCTTAACCTATTGCATAAAACATTCAATCAGTTTAGCAAGAAAAAGCAATCATAGAACCCTAAATCAACTATTGATTTGGTTTTTGCAACGATACTTCAGAGGTTTAAAACAACAGCCATCGAAGGATGATCAGCTATCCTTCCCCTGAACTGAGACTATCTCAGCTAATAACTAATTCCAGAATAACTCTTATTCTAATAGCTCTTAACTACCGTTAGTTTGGCCAAGGATTCATTAACTCGTTTAATTCATCCTGTAAGTGTGACCCTTTCATTTTTGAATTTTAGAGGTACGTTTCAATAGGCCATCGTTAGGAAAGACAACTATTGAAAATTAACCTAAGAAATCCTATCCATTTCTAGAGTTTGCGTTGTTCCAAAACCTATGATTAGGCCCTCCGAAGGGATGGTAGCTCTAGGACGACACATAAGCGGATCATAAGAATCTCATGGTGCAACCTAATGAAGAAGACCATAGGATACATTGACACGTGTCCTTCTCACACTTACTATGAGTATTTTCCCTATTCACCTTGATATTGACCTCTGCAAACACTTTTCGAAGGGAGGTCGCGTCCAGGGCGACACGAAGCCGAGCATGGATCTCACGGTGTGAACTCTTAGGGACGTGAGAGCCTAAAAATGATATATCATATATACCATTTTTCTCCCACTAAAATATTCTAATCATCTTAGGATTTTGTTACACTTAGTTAAATTCCGGCTAATCAATCTATCTAAGTCTATGCCTATTATAACTCTTATAAACATGATCTACCTATATGTCTCTACATACATGTTTAAGCTATAGATGATAACCTTGGATGTTAGTTTATTGGTTTGTGGGTTTAATGCTACTAAATGTCAAATAAAATATCTTATATTTTATTAAGTAAATAAAATGTTTGTACAATACAATTACAAACTACGGGACCCTACGATATTTAGAGCATCAATTCCAACACCCATTAAACTCTAACAACTAGGAATGAGCTTCTACCTGTTAAGTGCATACTCAATTAGGAATCTAGGGGCTTAATTAATTAGATCACATAATAGAGTCAAATCTAATAAAATATCAATCTACATACATAGCCCATACTTTAATTATACTTATTATTGTTTAAATACGTTTAACAATCTCCCACTTGGGCTATGTCTGTGTACTTAATGTAATTAAATCACATAAACCTTAAGTGTGCATAAACAGGTTATTTCAATAATAGAATTCCCTTTAGTTCAATCTGGTCCATCTCCTGTATTAGCACATAATCAAGGCGACTTTCGTCACTACCCTTATAACTAAACCTTCCTTGATCACCAATTCAAATACATTCAATGACATAGATCAAGTATGGATGGATAGCATGGAAACTACATGCAAAGTGATCTAGATCATGTCTGTTTCCAATTGGTCTAAATTCCTTAGTGAGTTCGTTCTTAAAAAGTTTATGCTAAACCGCATTTGCTAAACTGCATGCATAATAAACAAGTTCAAATAATAAAACATAAACCATCAACTTTATTCTATATAGTAAACAACATAAGGTTAAAGAACATCCTCAATAAAAAATTCTTACTAAACCATAGAATCAGAAAAGTGATTCACACTTATGTGAGCAACATGCTCATAAAAAACTTTAGGTGGTAAACCTTTAAACAATAGATTTGTCACCATAGAGTTTATTCCTATGTGTTTTTGTCAAAATTTGACCATTATGAACTCTTTCTTTAACACAAAGAAACTTCACGTCTACATGCTTTGACTTCGTATCGCTTTTGTTGTTATTGGAATACATCGCTATCAATTTATTGTCACAAAATAATTTTAGTGGTATTTCTATGCCAACCATTATTGGCAGGTCAGTGAAAAATTTTCGCAACCATATTCCATGATTGGACGCCTCATTACATGCTATAAACTCTTTAACCATGGTAGAAGAAGCCATAAGTGTTTGTTTAACACTTTTCCAGGATACAAATCCTCCAGTCAACATGAAGATATAGCCTGAAGTGGATCGTGTCTTAGCATCCAACATAATTGAAATCAGAATACCCAATGATCTTCAAAATTTATGATCTCTGATAAGTGAGCATATAATCTTTATTCTCTATAAATACTTCATAACATGTTTGGCTACTTTCCAATGTGATGGAAATCGAATTTCAAGCAGAAGCATGTGGACCGTATTGTATTTGGATTTTGCATTTATAAGAAACAAAAACAACAAGTTGAACAGAGCATAATAAATAGGATAAACATCATAAAAGCATGATTTAATGAATGAGAAACAAAGGAAAATAACCATTCTTACTTTTGTAGACTTTTGTGCCTCTTGAACCTTCCTCTAGCTTTTTAAACGAACATCTCTTCAATCAATCTCGAACATGACCACAAGAATAACCTTATTATTCTATTAGGAATTCTAATCATTGGATGAGTGGTATCCAACAATTGGAAGAAGAAGAGGTAGAGAAAGATCTCTGAGAGAGTGAAGAGAGGTTTTTCCTTTTGGTGGCTAGGTTAAAATCTCACTAACTGAAAACTTGTCCTAAAAAGGGGCATAAGGAAGAATATATATGGAGAAGAGTTAATCCCTTCTCCAAGTCTTTCCTTTTTTACCCTTGTGCTAAATTAATTAATTAGCACATTAAATAATCATATACATTAAATCCAATCTAATATATATACATAATAAATAAATAAATATAAATATAACATGTTTATATGCACCCACCTCTCTATAAAATTTCTTAATCAATTAAGTAATTATATTAAATCATATTTAATATAGAGTTAATTAACATATAAATGTCACATATTTATATGAATACAACTCTTTAGGAATGTAATTCCCATAAATCTGATATTTAAATCTCATTCAAATATCTCTCTCTCACATAATGTGAATTATAGATCATATCTATAATTAATTATATGTTAATCACATTAATATACAATTTCCTCAATTGATTTGAACTATTCAAATCATTCCTCATTAATACCCTTTAGCGAGTTAACAAGGGGACCTTATGGATCTACAGATCAAAAGCTCTAACTATATGAGATTAATTGGCTAAACTTATTAACCAAATTAATCAATATTTGTTAACTGTGGTACACTCCACTAAAGACCTACAACTGCACTCTTCTCATTTTAGATATATTTCTATGTTCATGGATATAGACTAATAACAAGTTAGTCCTTCACGAGTGTTTGTAATACCAACTGAGTCAAATTATCATTTTATCCTTGGGTTACATCTATATCATTAAGTAACAGTGCTCCTCTGACTAACAATCTGTTTATGGTCCAATAATTAAATAGAAACCCTCTCAGGCTAACGAGAGGGTAGAGCCCTTTGTTTAAGTCTCGAAGACACCACTAAAGGGAACACTCATCTACTTACCCTTAAGTTGGGAAAGAGTGAATTCTATCTTATAATATTATGTTTCCAGCTCCCTACCCGGTTTTGTACCCAAAATGGTAGGTTTATTGACTCAGGGAACTAGCCATTCTCATCCATACAAATCAAAGGACAATCCCTCGTGAACAAGAGTTTATAATATACTTAGGATTAAGACTAAGTTTCCTAGGTCATTATGTTGAAATAGAAAACTAACTAGTCAACGATATTACATCTAATGGTTACTATTTTGCGGTCTGGTCTTATATGCAAAATCATTGCATAGGATACTTGTTCGAAAATGTCCTAAAACTCGTAATTTGTAATCTTTTAACAAATTCTATTTTACAATAATGATGTTATTGAGATCTCTTTTAATAAAGGTGTTATTGAATTTGTAAATTGCATTTCTAAATTCCCAAATCCAATAAACTAATCCTTGGCTATAACATGAATACTTAGACTTTATGTAGAGACATAAAAGTGGATCAAGTTTTAGTATATAGCCTAAATGGTCTATAAGTATATGGATAGGGTTGTGCACCTTATCCTTGAGACACTATGGATGTGATCCACTTTGTATATTGATACAAACGATGTGATCCCAAAGTCGTTCAAGTGGAGACATGCGAGTGGGGGCATCATATGCAAAAGATGTTTGCATAAGATCGGACCACGAAATAGTCACTTTTCTTTACTATGACCGCTTACTGTTAAAACTGACTATTTCAATTTGATGGCCTAAGGTAATTCGATCTTAATCCTAAGCTAACTATGAATTCCTGTTTATTCGGGATTATCCTTTAATCTGCATAGGTGAAAGTGACTCAACATCGCCGCTCAATAGGCCTCCCATTTTAGGGGTAAGACTGGATAGATAGTTGGGGACATAGTCCTGCAAGATGAAATTTACTCCTACCCATTTTAGGGTTAGTAGATAGGTTGTTCCTTTAAGTACTGACTTCTAGTGTTGAACAAGGGGCCCCACCCTCTTTATGGCTGAGAGGGACTTGATTTATTGGTAGAACCATAAACCAATTGTTCATTAGAGGATCATGGAGATCTAAGAAGCAAGATGTATTATAGGGGTAAGATGGTAATTTTGACCTAACTGTTAAAACGAGCAACCTGTGAAGAATCGACTTATTGATTATGGTTAAATCAAGTGGACAGAAATATATCTACAGTGAGGAGAGCGCAACTACTGAGCTATAGTGGTATGTCTCAATAGTTAACGAATGCTAATTAATTCAGTTTAAAGAGTTTAGCCAATTAATCTCAAATTGTTGAAGCTCATGATCTATAGGTCCATTAGATCCCTTAGCTAATAAAAGGATTAAACCTTAGAATAGTGTGTTGAGAGAATTTGAAATGTTCAAATACGGTGTAGGGTTTGGATTGTTATATTTGATATAATTAAACGTTTAATTTTAAATTAAACGAAATTGGAGAGTTAGAAATATATAAATTTGATTTAAATATCAAGTACATCAATAATGATTCATGTATGGATTAGGTGTTTTATTAATTTAATATTTAATATTAAATTAGTTATTAAAAAATTAATTAAATTTGTTTAATTAAATTTTGTTTAAAATAAAGTATTTAAAATAAAACTAGAATTTAAAAATTCAAATTCAAATTAGTTTTATTTTCATATTGATTTTTGAAAATTGAAATTAATTTAAAAGAAAAATTATTTAAAAAGTTTTGGAAAGTGGATTTTTCCAACCTTTTCAAGTTTTCTACACCTAATCCACCCAATTGAGTGGAAGATTGAGTGTCAATCTCTGATAGCTGGTAGAAATACAAGTTATTGTAGCCTTTTATTTAGAATTATGAGGGCTAATAAGTAGAATATGCGGTGATTATACTAAGAATTCATGTGAAATGTGAGATTGCATCGATTAGCATTGAAAATCTCGGCTAACCTAATATTATATGTTATTCTACGTCAAAATGTCTATTTTTATAGCTATCGCAGGAATCGGTCGCATGCGGTGAATCCCAGACCATCGCAAGGGTGATCACATATGTTCATCGCGTGAATGTTGCGGCTATTAATCGCATGCGTTCATCGCATGGAGGTTGCGACTGCAAAGTAATAACCATGATAGAAGGTTGATCGCAAAGTTGGTGGAATGTGATGATACTTCGACAAAAACGAGCATGAACGCATCCTTTGGGAGTATCGAAAAGATGATATTGACATTTCACCTACCGCGCCGTTAGTGGCAGAGATTCAGAGCTGGACCATTCCACCGTTAGTGGAAGTGATTCAGAGTGGGATCATCAATGCTGTCGGCGATTGAGTTCTATAAATAGAGTCGTAGAGCCCAAATTCAAAGGATCAGAGCTTCTGCCTGAAGGCAGATCCTTGTGATCACAGATAAGAGCATGAGAAGACATTCTTTAAGAGTTCTTCATTCCTTCAACCCATTCCGAGTGGCGAATGGAGATTTGCCAAAGATAGATCTCGAGAGAGACTACTCCACTGCCCATCCATGGCACCGACCTTGACGCACATCAGATGGAAGCAAGAGATTGCCTACATCTAGCCTTCCATCTCTCTTCTTATCTCTATATTGTATTACATTTTGGCTTAAGACATTAATACATTTTGTAATCAATGCATCTCTTTATTTCCTTCGACTCCATCTTCACTAACTTCTTCTTTATCATCCCTTACTTTCATTACAACGAACTAAGTAAGATTGCAAGAGTATCACATACTCAATCATGTGGCATAGACATATGAAGTATGTAGCAAACCACCGAGAGGTGTGCGTTGCACGAGTATAGTGAGTAAATCCTCTTTTCTTAGTATGAGGCTGTAGCAATGTAGCAATGCTTGTCTATGAGTGGTCGCAATGCTTGTCTATGAGCTGATCAGCGGCGACTAACTGCCCGAGATGGTAAGTAGTGGAACGCATTAAGCGAAGTAAGCAGTGTTCTTAGAGATAAGAATGATCTTATGTTCAGCCCAACCATGCTTTATGTGATCATCTTGTCTTATGAGTGCATCATTAATCATTTGGACATACTTGAGAGAGTAGTTTAAAGACAAAATCTAGGCTTGGGAGAGTCAGATTAGATCACATCAGCAAGAGTAGAAACTTAGTAATAAATTCTATATGCTATTTACACATTGCATGCGCCTTAGAAATAAGAAATGGTGGTATGCGGTCACCTTGTCTTATGTGCGCATAAGCAAGAATAAAAACTTAGAAATAAGTTCTCTCGACTATTTCGCATATGCATCGCATGCGTATATTTATGTATAGTATGATCGCATAACTTGTGCTGGCTGGGATTACCCTGTGATCAAGCTTAGTGATGCAGTGAATTTATCCCCTCCACCATTTTATCTATTATTCCATGCATCTTATTACACGTTAACAGTTGCCGCGTCTCTACTAATTCTCATAGTCATACTTCCATTGCTCAATCTGTTTAGTTAGGAGTAAGAGTAACGCATAGTCATTTAACTTCATTATTCTTTTATTCATCGCCGCAAACACATTACTTCACAACATTTAGTTACAAGTACCTGAGTTCGACCTCGGATCACCCCGAGAAACTTGCGTTCTCGTTATACTTGGCAAGAAAGCAAGAAAACTTGTGGTAAGAATGCATGGTCATCGCATATATTCTTAAACGCATCTTGCATATTTCTTAGTCCAACGCATGACCATTGACGCATGGAGATCAACGCATATCATAAGATGCATGCATATTTATGCTCCATTTTTCACCCATCAAATTTTTGGCACCATTGCCGGGGACTTGGCAGCTAATAGTTTGTTAAGTTTTGTGTTATCGCAGGCACCCTTTTAGTCTTGGGCGTATTGTAGCTTGTGCGACCAAGTTGCAAACAATATTTGTGCGAAGGAAATGCACCGAGAGCCAATATTGACCCCGAGATAGAAAGGTCATCTGTCGCATGAGCTGAAAGTAGTCTTAGGCGTGTGTCAACCAACATGCGGCCAACAATTGCTAGAAGTTCCGATGGTCAGGACGAGCCTCTTGACCTAAGCAGTTGAGATCAATCTTTTACATGGAAGACTCCTTGTGGTGGCTTCACTCCAATTTCTTCAGGGACATCTTCTACTCTATCTTTACCTTGCTTTCCTATTTTAGTTTATTTATTTGATTATTGTCATTTTGGATTTGCGGCTGCTTTCTTGGATGTGGGGTGCGTTCTCTCCTTGTAGGTGCGATATCTCCTTGTAGGTGCGATAATAATTTTCCTCAGTGCGTAGTTTCAATGGAAGAATCCTCTCCATCATTCAACGCATGGTTATGACCGCATGAATTCTAAAGTATGGTCGTAAGTGTTATTCTACTCAAAGGTTCTCTTCTTGTTATCTTTTATGCATTATCCTTCTGAAATTCTCTTTTGTCCGCCTGCTACCTTTGTGATGACCAGCTTTTCAAAATATAGTTCACTTGTACCTCTAACCTTGGTAGCAATGCTCTCCTCAACTTTGGCTATTTCTTCAAAGAGATCCTTTCTAAGTTTAAATCTGGCAAGCCTCTATTCAAAAACTTTTTACTCATTTCAAGCAACTTTGCTTTTAACTTTTTACAATGCATTCGTTTAATAAAATTTAGAGCTCTGCGATACATTATTAGTTTGAGGCGTTGAACCTGGTTATACTCTTCGTTTTGGCTTGCCCCCACGGGTTTCATGCAGACATCCAACTTCGGTTGCGTGCCATATTCAACTCAACTTTTGCCTTAGCTTAATTTGGGCTTGTGCCAGACAGAGGAGTTGTTCCTATGCGTTGATCTTGGCCACTTACTTTCATTTTGGCTTACCTGCACGGTTGTCATACGAGGTATCCAACTACGGGTAAGTGCCTTTCACAACTTTAACTCTTATCAGCTTGGGTTTCCCCTTTGTGCTGACAGTGGAGTTTTTATTACCATTTTTTTTTATCGAGCATCGCAATGTGATGGACGCATTTGCCCCGACCACTGCCATAAAAAACTTGATGGGTGGAAAATGGAGCTTAAATATGTGTGCATCTTATGATATGCGTTGATCTCCATGCGTCGATGGTCATGCATTGGACTAAGAAATATGCAAGATGTGTTTAAGAATATATGCGATGACCATGCATTCTTGCCACAAGTTTTCTTGCTTTCTCGCCAAGTATAACGAGAACGCAAGTTTCTCGGGGTGATCCGAGGTCGAACTCAGGGACTTGTAACTAAATGTTGCGAAGTAATGTGTTTGCGACGTTGAATAAAAGAATAATGAAGTTAAAGGACTATGCGCTACTCCTACTCCTAACTAAACAGATTGAGCAATGGAAGTATGACTATGAGAATTGGTAGAGACGCGACAACTATTAATGCGTAATAAGATTCATGGAACAATAGATAAAATGGTGGAGGGGATAAATTCACCGCATCACTAAGCTTGATCACAAGGGTAATCCCAATCAGCACAAGTTATGCGATCATGCTATACACAAATATACGCATGCGATGCATATGCGAAATAGTCGAGAGAACTTATTTCTAAGTTTCTATTCTTGCTTATGCGCACATAAGACAAGATGACCGCATACCACCATTTCCTATTTCTAGGGTGCATGCAATGTGTAAATAGCAGATAAAACTTATTCCTAAGTTTCTACTCTTGCTTATGCGATCTAATCTGACTCTCCCAAGCCTAGATTCTGTCTTTAAACTACTCTCCCAAGTATATTCAAATGATGAATGATGCATTCATAAGACATGATGATCACATAAAGCATGGTTGTGCTAAACATAAGATTATTCTTATCTCTAGGAACACTGCTTACTTTGCTTAGTGCGTTCCACTACTTACCCTTTCGGGCAGTTAGTCGCCGCTGATCAGCTCATAGACAATCATTGCGACCGCTCATAGACAAGCGTTGCTATAGCCTCACACTAAGCAAAGAGGATTTACTCACTATACTCGCGCAACGCACACCTCTCGATGGTTTGCTACATGCTTCATATGTCTATGT
The DNA here is from genome assembly GCF_027475165.1 of Benincasa hispida. NCBI lineage: Eukaryota > Viridiplantae > Streptophyta > Magnoliopsida > Cucurbitales > Cucurbitaceae > Benincasa > Benincasa hispida. The sequence continues at coordinate 37,968,213 of NC_143488.1, read as the reverse complement.
CACATAATTGAGTATGCGATACTCTTGCAATCTTACTTAGTTCGTTGTAATGAAAGTAAGGGATGATAAAGAAGAAGTTAATGAAGATGGAGTCGAAGGAAATAAAGAAATGCATTGATTACAAAATGTATTAATGTCTTAAGCTAAAATGTAATACAATATAGAGATAAGAAGAGAGATGGAGGGCTAGATGTAGGCAATCTCTTGCTCTCATCAGATGTGTATCAAGGCTGTCGGTGGTGCCATGGATGGGCGGTGGAGTAGTCTCTCTCGAGATCTATCTCCAGAAAAGCTCCGGTCATCACTCGAAATGGGTTGACAGAATGAAGAACTCTCAAAGAATGTCTTCTCACGCTCTCATCTGTGATCACAAGGATCTGCCTTTAGGCAGAAGCTCAGATCCTTTAAATTTGGGCTTTAGGCTTTATTTGTAGAGCTCAATCGCCGATAGCATTGATCCTGCTTCGAATCACTACCACTAAAGACGCGATGGTCCTGCTCTGAATCTCTGCCACTAACGGCGCGGTAGGTGAAATGTCAATATCATCTTTTCGGTACTCCCAAGGTATACATTCATGCTTGTTTTTGCCGAAGTACCATCGCATTCCACCAACCTTGCGATCACCCTTCTATCATGGTTATTACTTTGTAGCCACAACCTCCATGTGATGAACGCATACGATTAATAGCCACAACATCCATGCAATGAACGTATGCGATCACCCTTGCAATGGTCTGGGATTCACTGCATGCGACCGATTCCTACGATAGCTACAAAAATAGACATTTTGACACCGAATAACACATAATATTGGGTTAGCCGAGATTTTCAATGTTGATTGACGCAAGCTTACTTTTCACATGAATTCTTAGTATAATCACCGCATATTCTACTTGTTAGCCCTTATAATTCTAAATAAAAGGCTACAATAACTTGTATTTCTACTAACTATCAATCTCCATTACCCACTAATTTGCATGTTAATGTTGAATAAATAGAGATCTATTTGACTGAAATGGGGCATGCAATATGAAATTGAAAACATGAAAATTTTCTGGTTTTCTCTCTTCATTCCAACTCCCAAATCACACCAAATTCCTTCTCAATTTGAGTTCCACCACTCAATCAAAGGTCTGAGATTAGTAGAGAAGACTCTTGTGGTGGTCTACTGTATAGATTGAAGAAGAAATGTGGTGAATTCAAGCAATTCAGAGGAATCATCAAAGGTATTCACTTGAAACCCTAATATATTGAATACCATGAACATGCATGTTTTTTTTTTACTAAAATTGATGTAGTTAGAGTGCTTAGATCCTTAATTGCTTTCGCAAACCCCCACTCACATGTCACCTACACAAACGCTTTATTGATGACGGTCAATTAATAAATCCCAAAATAGGGTATCGTCCTCATAGACCGGCATGAGCAATTATTCCTCAGCTTAGCTATCGCAATTCTTTATCAATTTATCTAGGCAACCAAAAGGATTTTTATCGATGACTAAAAAGAACAAAAATTCAATCACACGCAAATAAAATTCAAAGAAAACTTATCCAGGGTGTTGTTTCATTTAGGGAGTACAATGAGTAATGACATGCAATTGATTGACATCGATAAACTGAGGCTAGAAGTTCTAAAATCAAGAAATCCTCTCTCGAGCTTAAACCTTTCTAATAACTAACCATCGACCCGAATCTCTTCTATCGTTTGAATAGTTACAACATTATGACTCTTCAATCACACCCCTTATTATTCTAAATTCATTCTCATGCAATTTTAAATAACAATCTAAATTATTGGGTCCAGCGAATTAAATTCTCTCTCGAGACATCTAATTAACTTAAGTTCATTCAATTAATGGCCAATTCATCAAAATCATTAAGCACAAACAATTTAGAAATCTATGAATCAATTGTAAATTAAAATACTCAAAGTAACATCCTTAAAATCCACAAACACCCTAGAAACAGAGTTTAGCCACACATGATTCTAACAACATTAACCAACAAATAATCAGTCATCATGGCAAAACAATAATGTAAAAGTAGAAGAACAATCTCATCTTAATAGGATCGAATTCCAATCACGATCTCCTTGACTCTTGCCACGAATTTCGGATTGGTCCTCAATAAACGCACGTTCTCGATCAATTCTTCCTGTCACAATTAGCCCAGAACCGCTCTCAGATCATCCCTCAATCAAAATCTCGAGTCTTCAGCTGAAACAGTTTAGAATTGCTCTGTTTCGCCTTTGTACGGACTTGATTTTTTGTGTAAAACTCTATAAATTGCTTTTTTCTCAGACCTGGCAGCGCAACAAATTATTTATAATGCCTTCGTAGCATTGCAACACTGCAAATCAACATTAAAACACTAGTGTCATGGCAGCCGCTCGTAGAAGTTGTAGCGTTGCAACGCTGCCCTGTTTCCAGTTGCTCTCGGATCTGCAGCGTCAGGGAGCAGCGTTGCAACGTTCGTCTAATGCTGGCTCCCCCGAATTGTCTTCCAAAATTGCCTCTTTTCTTGATATTGGGTCCTTGGTTTCTTCCTAATTCCATAGCCAACCCGTAATTGCTCAAATTTGGAGTTTTGTCCTGGGTTTTTGATCATTTTCGCACAAATTTCTCCTGATGCTTAGTTTCCTAAAATTACTTAATAAACCACATCAAACTAAACAAAACTAACAATACTAGTTCTAAATTTGAAGGTAATAAAAGCACTTTTTAGATGCTTTTCACCACCTCCAACTTAAAACTTTGCTAGTCCCGAGCAAAGTAAAGAAAGAAACACAAAATAGGAGAAATAATGAATATTGAAATGAAAAGGTTCTAGGCATGCATTCTCTTATTCCGGTTTCATCAGCTTCTTAGCATATACAACACTCTTCCGTAGAAAAAATCATACACATCCTAAACATTGAGAGTTTCTAAAGCCAAAACTTTTTATCTCCTGATTTTGTGTGTGACTCCTCCTTTAATTCAAAACTCAACAACTGACTTAGGATTTAATTAAGCTTCATCAGTTTCTCCCCTAATCTAGCTCAAGCACCAATCATCAAGCATCACCACACTCAAGGAAGTAATATGTCCACTAAGGTGCCTTATTTTTGTTTTTATTTTCAATAACAAAAGGGCTTTAAACTTGCATCATTTTACCTAGGGGCATTAGCTTTCACACATCCACTGCAGGAAAACATACCTAGTCAATTCCCAGGTGTCCTAACTAATCACAACAAAGGCAACTCTTTTTACTCCTATCCATGCATACATATTACAAGTTTAAAATAATAAAAAGATATTTCTTTTAAGCACATGAGTGCACATTCTATTTTTTCAAAGGTAATACTAGTATTCTTTTCTTTCCTCTTAGTCTAACATTACAAACCATCATGCAAGATACTCTCTAACCAATGGGGCCTTTTGAGGTGACAACCAACTTGACTTAAATTAACGCTTTGTTCATCTAGAGGTTCCAAATTAAAGTGGTTTTTGCTTAAGATAACAGAGGATACAAAGAGGGATTCAGAACAAAGAACACTCAAGACATGACTATGTTATCCAATTTATACTTTAAAGCATGCCATACATCATGAGTGACTCATCAACCATCATCATAAGAGAAAACAACCAAAAAATACAAATCAATCAGTCTTAGCATTCTTCCTAATCAAATTCGAACCAAATTTCAAAAATTTTCAAATTTTCCTCAAAATCAACAATAATATGCATATATCAATCAACTAAAAAACAACATGCATAATAGCTTAAATCTCAAGCACAAAGTACGCCCCTCACCCAAAACTTAAAAAGATGCATTGTCCCCAATGCATAACATCTAAACAATCACACAACAGATGAGTGATACAAGCCTAGGCATGAGCAGGGATCCACAAATCTGGATGGTGATCTGGTGCTTGAAAAATACTTGAGCATCATCTCCAACCTAGGGATCAAAAAAAAAAAAAAAAAAAAAAATCATGAGGTAGTTCTTTATCCTAAAAAAAAAAAATAAACAAATAACAAATGAAATAAAACTGATATAAAATTGGAACACTTGGGTTGCCCAAGAAGGGCTTAGTTTAGCGTCCTTAGCCAGATAAGGTCTCCAATTCAATCAAACTTTCAAGGTGGCTTCATCTTTCCATGCATTGAAGCACCTGAGATGAACAATTTTCTTCCACACTGGCATTCACAGAGAAGATTAGTCGAATAACAATCACCAGAAAATGTATAATCCTTTCTCCTTTTGTCTATGAGTTCTATATCTCCCTTCAAATATAATCTAGAAAATTTACCTTACCTTCCTTGGAAGATTGTTAAGGACTACTTACATTTTCCTTGCCCTTTCCTTTACCAAGAGACTGTCCAGAATTTTCACAAACAACTTATCTCTTAGCACGAACTTACAAGCTCCGTGGTCTTAGAAGAATGAAAAATGTTGAACTTCATCTCCTCATCATTCACCTGAAGTGTAAGCTGTTGGATTTTATGTCATAAAACTCGTGGTTTGTAAACAATAAACTCATTCTGTAAATTGATAAAGTTGTTATTGAATATATGAATTCTTATTTCGTTTTAGAAATAAATCCAATAAACTAAAAGATCCATGACTATTACATGAGTTCTTAAACTTTATGTGGAGACATAAGAGTGGATCAGACTCGAGTAAATAGTCAAAATGATCTATAGTATACAAATAAGGTTGGGTGCCTTATTTTGGTAACATTATCGGATGCGGCCCACTCTGTAGTTGTAAAGTGCTGCAAACGAACTGATCTTTATTCGTTCATGTGGTGACATGAGGAGTGGGGGTGTCCTATGCAATGAGTTTGCATAATATCGGACGAAGAAATAAGCCACTGTTACTTTATAATGCGGTTTACTGTTTAAGACTGACTATTTCATAACGATGACCTAGGTAACTTGACCTTAATCCTGAGCTAACTATGAACTCCTGTTTATTCGAGATTATTCTTAGATTTTCATGGGTGAGGGTTGGCTCGTCAATGTCGCCTCCCATTTTAGGGGTAAGATCGGGTAGATAGCTGGGGACATAGGGTGTAAGACAGAATTCACTCCTACCCACTTTTAGGGATAGTAGAAAGGTTGTTTCTTTAAGTGCTGACTTCGGGTCTTGAATAAGGGGCCCCACCCTCTCATTGGCCTGAGAGGGACTCGATTTGATGATCGGTTAAGAAACCAATTTTTCATTAGAGGACTAGTGGGACTTAAGGAAGAAGAGGTAATCTTGGGGGTAAAACATCCTTATGACCCAGCCGTTATTATGAACAACTTGTGAAGGTTAACTTACTAATTATGGTTATATCGAGTGGACACAATATATTTATAGTGAAGGGAGTGCAACTACTGGGCTTTAGTGGAGTGACTCGTAGTTAACAAATGGAGGTTAATTCGGTGTAAAAAGTTTAGCCAATTAATCTCGGATCGTTGGAGCCCATGTTCTGTAGGTCCATTAGGTCTTAGAATAGCGTGATAAGTTGATTTGAAATGTTCAAATTCGAATTAAGGAAATTAGTAATTATATGTGATATAATTATACGTTTAATTTTGGAATCAAATGTAATTGGAGAATGGATTAATATATAAATATGATTTAAATATTAATTTCATGAATAAAGATTCATGATGATAGATTTGGTGACAAATTAATTTAATATTTGATATTAAATTAATAGAATTAATAGAATTATTTAATTATTTAATTAGTTATTAATTATTAATTTTTTTAGAAAAATTGATTATTGAATTAATTTTTGTAAAATTGATAAAATTTCAATTCTAATTAACGAATTAAAATTGGAAAAAGTTTTAATTTTGAAAATCAAATTCAAAATCAAAAGGGGAATGTGAGATTTTTCCACTTTCACATAAGAAGGTTAGTCACTTTCTTACACATAATTCTACTGCCAAATTCAAGGAGGAGCTAGAATCACTTGAAGTGATCAGTTTGCATGAGAGTCATGTAATAAAACTACTCTTGATTGAGTGGAAAAGCTGATGCAATTGCTGAATTGCTGAGTTTTTGAAGGTTTAAGAAGTTATTCTTCAACAAGCTGAAAAACCAGAAATTCTCTCCTCTAATTTCCTAAGTTCACACTTGTTTGAGTCCTACAACTCAATCTAAGGCTCCTAGAGAATAGTAGGAAAGCTCTAGTGGTTGTCTACGACTTGAATTGGAGAAGATTGCAGCTGTATTTCGTTGAAGAAGAGGATCTTCAAAGGTATGTGTTGAAACCCTCTTAACTCTTTGTGAACATACTTATTTTGATGTCAAAATTAAGGAATTAGAATGCTTAATGATCATGTTTTCTTCCGCTCCATATTTCTGTAAGCTAACATAAGCTTGCCATCATATACATCAATCAATCCTCTACCTGTGGCTAGGAATGGCCTTCCAAGGATGATGGGAATTTCAGAGTCTTCTTCCATATCTAGGACCACAAAATCTACTGGAAAGATGAAATCACCGACTTTAACCAAAACATCCTCTTCTACACCACGGGGATAAATGAGAGAATGATCTACTTATTGCAATGATATCATCGTTAGCTGTACCTCTCCTATGTCCAGTTTCCTGTACAAAGATAAAGGCATCAAATTAATTGAGGCTCCTAAATCACATAAAGCTTTGTTTACCGTCAGATTTCCTATAGTGCAGGGGATCGTAAAACTCCCAGAATCCTTCAGTTTTTGTGGTAGCTTCTTCTACAATATAGTACTACATTCCTCATTTAAGCTAACCATCTCATACTTTTCAAACTTCTTCTTTGAAGACAACATTTTCTTCATGAACTTCACATAATTTGGTATTTGTTACAAAGCATCTGTAAAAGAAATATTTATGTGAAGCTTCTTAAAAATATCTAAATTTTTAACAAACTGATCATTCAATTTCTTTTTCTAAAAGCACTAGGGATAAGGGATTTTATTTAACACAACAAGTGAAGGTTCAGAACTACTCCCTGATTTGGATGATACAACAACATCACCCTTTTTCCCTTGATTCACATTACCAGCTGTAGGACTCAATACCACATGTTTTTCTGTCTGGTCTATCACAGGATGCACAATATTTTTTCCACTTTTCAAGGTTATTGTTTTTCACTCTTCCCTTGGGTTTTTTTCCGTACACCTAGGGAAATCTCCTTTGTTCATAGTATTCAATGTAGCAACAATCTGGCTAACCTAAACCTCAAGGTTTTGGATAGCTTTCCCATGACTCATTACTGTGCTCTCCAAGAAATTGGTTCTGTTCCTTGACTCCTTTATGAAATCCCCAAGCAAAGCTTCCACAGTTGGTTTCTTTTCAGAAAAATCTGGAGGTGCCTACAAAATATTCTTATTTTTAGCATATGAAAAATTCTCACGATTGCGCGAACTTAAATGATAATGAGGGGGTTAGTTCATTTGATAATAGTTTTGATGGGCTTTTAAAATTGGTTCACTTGGCCAATATAATTTACCTGCTCAGGGTTAGGTACTTCCCATGATGTAAGTGCATTACAAGCCACCATCGATGCAATTGATGGTTGAGTACCTGTGGACAAAAGATTAATGACATTAGTTAAAGTAGCCATCTGTGCCTTTAAAGCATTTACCTTGTCGAGTTCATAAATCCTAGCCACTCTAGATGGAGATCGTTCTGAGGGCCAATTATAGCTCATGGAAGCCATGTCCTCCAATAATGCCTAAGCAGCATCAGCAATTTTTGCAAAAATTGAGCCACCTATAGTAGCATCCAAGATGGATTTCCTTGTACTAGTCAACCCATTGTAGAACGACTAGATTTGTAACTAGACAGGATATCCATGCTGGGGACACTTCCCAAGCAACTCCTTATAGCGCTCCCATGTCGAGAATAACTGCTCGTCCTCTTTCTATCTGAATGTGCCAATTTTTGTTCTCAGTCTGCTCGTTTTCGTAGGAGGGAGGAATTTTTTCAGAAAGGCTTGGGCCAACTCATCCCATGTGGTTATGCTTTCGTTGCAAGTGACTCCAGCCAATCTTTCGCCTTGTCCTATACAAAAAAGAAAAAAAAAAGGAAACAATCTCAATCACATAGCATCAGAAGAGGCTCCGTTTATTTTTACCTTCTTGCTAATTTCCAAGAAAGAGCGGATGTGCTTATGCGGATCTTCACATGGATTTCCCCTGAATGCGAGGTCCTGTGCCATTTGCATTAAACCAATTTTTAGCTAAAAATTATTGGCATTAATTAGGGCCTTAGCAATGCCCGTTTAGATTTTAGGGATAACTGATTTGAAATAATCTCTGATAGTTCTAACAGTTCTCCTTGATCTCTTATGGCATCAAACTCAACTCTCTTGTTCCTTCTTACTCTTCTCAAAGTTCGTTTAAGTTCTGGATCACAAGGAACAACTTTAGCCTGTTGACTTCTTCGCATACACAGGATTTTGTAACAACTAAAAAAAAAAAAAAAGAAAAAAAAAAGAAAAAAGGCCCAAATTAAGATCAACTTAGTCCTTTACAATATTAAGCTTGGAATTTTTTTTTCTCTTGCCAATCCCTGGCAACGGCGCCAAAAACTTAATGCGTTGACACAAGCGTACGTATTGAAGTAATAAATCCCAAAGTCCTCAGTGACTAGCATAAGCAATTATTCCTCAGCTTAGCTATCGCAGTTCTTTGTCAATTTTATCTAGGCAACCAAAAGAGGATTTTAATCGATGACTAAAAAGAACAACAATTCAAACACACACAAATAGAATTCAGAGCAAACTTAACTAGGGTATTATTTCATTTAAGGAGTGCAATGAGTAATGACATGCAATTGATTAAAATCGATAGACTGAGGCTAGAAGTTCTAAAATTAGGAAATCCTCTCTCGAGCTTAAACCTTCCAAATAACTAACTATCGACCCGAATCTCTTCTATCGCTTGATTAGTTACAACATTAAGATCCTTCAATCGTACCCCTTATTATTCTAAATTCGTTTTCATGTAATTTCGAATAACAATCTAAATTATTGGGTCCAGCGAATTAAATTCTCTCTTGAGATATCTAATTAACTTAAGTTCATTCAATTAATGGCTAGTTAATCAAAAGCATTAAGCACAAACAATTTAGAAATCTATGCAAAATCAATCAATTGTAAATTAAAATACTCAAAGTAACATCCCTAAAATCCACAAACACCCTAGAAATAGAGTTTAGCCACACATGATTCTAACAAAAATAACCAACAAATAATCAGTCATCATGACAAAACAATAATATAAATGTAGAAGAATAATATCCCCTCAATAAAACCGAATCCCAATCACAATCTCCTTGACTCTCACCACGAATTTCGGATTAGTCTTCAACAAAATGCACGTTCTCGATCAATTCTTCCCATCACAATCAGCCTAGAACCGTTCTCATATCAACCCTCAATCAAAATCTTGAGTCTTCAGCCGGAACAGTTCAAAATCGCTTTGTTTCGCCTTTGTACGGACTTGAATTTTTATGTGTTGCAACGTCTATGAATTGCTTTTTTCTTAGACCTGGCGGCGCAACAAATTATTTATAATGCCCTCGCAGTGTTGCAATGTTGGTGTCATGCCAATCACGCGTAGAAGTTGTAGCAAGTAGCATTGCAACGCTGCCCTATTTCCAATTGCTCTCAAGTTTGCAGCATCAAGGAGCAGCGTTACAACGCTTGTCCGACGTTGGCTCCCTTGAATTGTCTTCCTAAATTTCCTTTTTTCTTGATCTTGGGTTCTTGGTTTCTTCCTAATTCCACAGCCAACCCGTAATTGCTCAAATTTGGATTTTTGCCCCGAGTTTTTGATCGTTTTCGCACAAATTGTTCCTGATGCTTAGTTTCCTGAAATTACTCAATAAACCACATCAAACTAAACAAAACTAGCAATAGTAGTTCTAAATTTGAAGGTAATAAAAACACTTTTTAGATGCTTTTCAATGATCTATCCCCAGGTTACTCAAATATCTGTCTAACACTTCAACTATGAACACAATATCTGGACGCGTACACACTTGAGCGTACATTAGACTTCCAATAGCCAATGCATAGGGAACCTTCTACATCTCCTTAATCTCGAGTGTGGTCTTGGGCATTGGCTTAAATAAAATTTATCATATTTAGTGATCGGGGAATTTCCTGGTGCACAATCTTTCATGCCAAATCTACTGAAAATCTTTTTGATGTACTTCTTTTGTGATGATCTCAAAATACCTTGAGAACGATCTCATAGTATTTCAATTCCTAACACAAAAGAAACATCACCAAGATCCTTCATCTCAAAATTCATTTTGAGAAATCTTGAGTGTCATGCAATAAACCTACATCATTACTTGCTATGAGTATGTCATCGACATATAACACCAGAAAGATTGATTCACTCCCACTGAACTTGTGATATACACAATCTTCCACTTTAAGTTTTCAGGTTGCACCATATAAATCATATCATAAATATTCCCATTAAGAAACACATTGTTTACATCCATCTAGTGTAGCTCCAAATCAAAGTGTGCTACCAGTGCCATGATTACCTTGGAAGAGTCTTTCAATGAAACCTGAGAGAAAGTCTCTTTGTAATCAATGCCTTTCTTTTGAGTACAACACTTTGCAACAATACGAGTCTTATATCTTTTAAGATTGCCATGTGAATCCCTTTTGGTTTTAAATATCCATTTACAACCTATGGATTTCACTCCTGATGGCAATTCGATAAGTTCCTAAACATCATTGTCTTTTATGGATTTTATTTCCACTTCCATAGCATTTATCTACTTTTAAAAGTTAGAACTTTGTAGAGCTTGTTGGAAGTTGTGATCATCTTCCATTATGCCTATATCATTTTGATGTTCCTAAAGAAATACAATATAATCATCTGGAATTGCACTTCTTTTTTCTCTAGTGGATCTCCTTAGTGACACTTTTTGAAGTTGTTGAGTTTGAACTTCAGGTTCAACAACAGGGACTTCATTGTTGTCTTGTTCTATAATTGGTTCAATAGTGAAATCAGAAATTGGAGGCTGAACATCATTTATAGCCATATTAGGAAAAGAAACTAATTCCTCTTCAAAGACAACTCTCCTTATGTTAATCCCCCTAAACTCAACATCCTAAAAAATCTAGCATTTTCCATCTCAGACAATGATTTAGAAGTGGGATCATAAAACTTGAAACTCTGAGAGCGCTCAGAATACACAACAAAATGACAACTAATAGTTCTTTAATCCAATTTTCTTTTATTAGGCTTGTAAGCCCTAGCCTCAGCAGAACAACCTCATATGTGAAGATGCCTAATAATAGGCCTCTTTCCTGTCCACAACTCATAAGGGGTTTTAGCTACTATTACTAAGTATCCTAGTAAGGATATATGCTGTAGTAACAGTCTTTAGTGCCTGGCCGCAGAAGGATTTTGGTCGAGAAGAATGACTAATCATACTTCTTACCATATTCTTAAGTGTTCTATTTCCCCTTTCCACTACACCATTCAACGTAGTGTATTGTAGAATGATTCCACATTCCTCTAGATATTTGGCAAAGGGCCCTAGAAGTTGCTCACCTGATCTGTCATATCTTCCATAGTATTCACCACCACGATCAGATTTGATAGCCTTAATTTTCTTTCCAAGTTGAAATTCAACTTCAGCTTTGAAAGACTTGAAAACGTCCAAAGATTGAGACCATATAGGTACCCATATCTTGACTAGTCGTCTATGAACATAATAAAATATTGTTATCCATTCCAAGAAGCCGTAGGGAATGGACCACAAATGTCGTATGTATTAGTTTTAAGATGTCTGAGCATTTGTTGGCACCTAAGTTTCTTATGTTTGTCTATTTTTCCTTAATACATTCCACACAAATGTCAAAGTTACTTAAATCAAGGGAATCAAGAATTCTATCTGACACAAGTCTATGGATTCTCTATTTAGAGATGTGACCTAAACGCTTGTGCCATAACATAGTGAAATTCTCATCTAATTTACACTTTGTACCACATAAATTGAATAGCAAGATCTTGTTAAATGAAGCAAAAGAATCAAGCATATACAAATTATCAATTAAAGAACTTGTACCAATAAGTTTGGAATCTTAAAAAACCAACTTTATTTTTTCCAAAAGAACAAGTAAAACCAAATTTGTCCAAATTGAAAATAGAAACTAAATTCCGTCTAAATGACAGTACAACAAAAGTCTCAATCAAATCCAATAACAACCAGTTTTTAAATGTAATCTAAAATTTCTAATAGCTTCAACTGGAATTGCTTTGCCATTGGCCACATAGATGAATCTTTCAGCATCACTTGGTGGCCGACTCCATAGACAACCATGCACTGATATACTTGAAGGATGCATGAACACCCAAGCGGAAGTGGATCATATCCCAATTTTTAATTTTACAGAAGCAATAAATTCAGAAGACGAAAACAATTGATATACATTCTAAATCACAATATGTTTTTTCAACTCAAAACAAGAGGAATTAAAGATTAGAAATTACTAACCCAAAATTCCTCTCGTAATTCCTTTCTTAGTCACGAATGCAAGAATCTCCCACGATCTTGAAAAGGTCAATTAGTTGGACACCACCACAGTGTAACCTCGATATTCTCTTTAGGGTAAGAAATCATAAGAGTGCGTGGGCTTCATATAATTTTTGTAGAGGAAAATGGAGCAATTATTTTGAGAGGAAAAGATTTTCTGAGAAAACGACTGGGGATCAATCTCTATTCTCTTTTGTGTGAGGTAAAGAAGAAAACTGAACTTATCTTAACCAACTCCACTTGCATGTCTTTTGATGAGAGAATAAGGGGGAAGTTATTTCCATAACTCTCTCCCTTTAATTAATTCAAAAAATAAAATTAAAAACCAACTTTTTACGTTAAATATTCACACACACACACACACACACATATATGTATATATGTAACATTTATTATGCTATATGTTATATCAATATAACATGTAACCTATAGTACATATCTTACCATATCATATATAATATAACCTATAGTTTGATATTCTCTAATTTAACCTATAGTATTTAATATTATCAAATTCACATTAAAATTAACTTACAGTATTTATATGAATCACATTCATATAATTAATATTTAAATCAAATTCAAATATTTATTTATTTTCTCTCAAATAAAAATTTATCTTATAATGTATCAAATACATTATATTAATTATGGCTCATATAATTAATTTATATTAACTATATCATATATAATTAATTTGAACAATTCAAATTAATCCAAAATTAATTCGATTCTCAATAATCCCATTTGAGCTATCGAATGGACCTTATGGACCTACAGATTAAAGCTCCAATGGTACTTGATTAATTAATTAAACTCTTTAATTAAATTAACCAACTTCCATTAACTGTCGGTCATTCCACTAACAACCGACAGCTGCACTCTTCGCACTACAGATATATTTCTATATCTATTAGATATAACCAATCAACGGTGCATTGACATTTCACAAATTGCTCGTAAATATAGCTAGGCCAAAATTACCGTTCTGTCCCTATAGTTACATCTAACTCCTTAAGTACCACTGATCCTTTTAATGAACAATAAGTCATAGTCCAACTATAACCAAACCTCTCTCGGGTCAGGAAAAGGTGTAGCGCCACATTGTTCAAGCCACGAAATCAGCTCATAAGGGAGCAATTTCTCTACTTACCCTAACAATAGGAAAGGAGTGAATTCCTTCTTGTGAAGCTGCGTTCCAACTCCCCAATTAGACGAATCCCCAAAATGGAAGGATATTGAGTCAGCGTTGCTGGCCACTTTCACCCATGTAGATCAAAGGTCTGCCTTCATAAATAAGATTTCACAACTCACTCAGGATTTAGATCAAGTCACTTGTGGTCATCTTGGTGAAATGTAAGTCTCTTCTATTAACGGTGTTATATAGCGAGACTATTCATTTCGTGGTTGGGTCTTATATAAACTCTTTGTATAGAACACCTGCACTCACATATCTCCACGTGAATGATCAGGATCAGATCATTTGTAGCACTTTACAACAATTGTAATAGCTACAAAGCGGGTCGTGTTCGTAGCGTCACAAGGATAAGGTACCCAGCCTTATCCATCTATTACAGACCATTTAGGTTATCTCTTAAACATGATCGATCTGTATGTCTCCACATACATGTTTGAGTTATAGAAGACAACCTTGGATCTTATGTATTGGTTTTGTGGGTTAATGCTACGAAATGTCAAATAAAATGCCTATGATTTTATTAGATAAATAAATTGTTTATACATTACAATTACAAACTACAGGTCCCATGAGATTTAGGGCATCAACCCCAACAATACTTATGTGAGTAATAGCACCAGGATCTACCAACCAAGTATCTGTAGGTACAGAAGCAAAATTAACTTCAGAACAAACCAAAGTAAAAAGTTTACCCTTCTTTACATGCCACTTGGCGTACTTGGGACAATATTTCTTGAAGCGACCTTCCTTTTTGCAGAAAGAATAAGGATTTTTAGTAACATGTTTCTTTCTCTTATTAGATGTCCCTTCTGCAATATCTGTAGATTTCTTTTTCTTCTTATCACGAGAGTCAGTTGCTAAATGAGCACTTGCTGTCCTTTCTCTTTTAATCCTATCTTCTTCTTACACATATTGTGAAATAAGTTCATTAATATTCCTTTATTCTTTTGAATATTATAACTTATCTTAAACTGAGTGAATTGTACAAGAAGAGAGATAAGTACCAGATGTACGAGTAAATTTTCATTTATCTCGATATCAAGTGCCTTTAATTTACCTACGAGATTGGACATTTCCATAATGTACTCCCTTATGTTCCCATTACCCTTATACCTCATGGAAGTTAAAGAAGCCAAAAGAACACTTGCTTCCCTTTTTTCATTTTTAGCAAAATATTTCTTAATTTGAGCAATGAACTTATTGACATTTTCACTTTTCATGATAGAGCTCCGAAAAGACTCCGAAATGAAGTGCCTAATGATCATCAGACACATGCGATTTAACCATTTCCACTTCTCAATATCAGATGTATTGGGCTGTTCCTAACTAGAAGTAGGTTTATCGGTCCTTAATGCAAGGTTCAAATCCATCCACCCGAGAAGTATCTTTAGGCTTTCCTTCCAAATCTTGAAGTTTGATCCATTCAAATTAGGGATTGAACTCAGATTTTCAGAAATTTGAGTAAGACCAATGGAAACAATAAACAACAAAACATATACTCACAATTGAAATGTAACAAAATAATTTCACATATGTGGTGGGCTCTTTTAATAAGATATCTAGCACAACATTGATATCCAACCTTTGGGCAAAAACACCAATTGTAAATGGTACTCTTAAACGTAGTAATCATAATTCTGACAATAAACTCTATTAAAAAAATAACCTTTCTTTGGATAGACTATTTTTTCACGTTAGCAATTCTTATAATTGCACATACTCAATACCACATGTATACCTACAATTTGGCCAAATAATTATATTCCTTTGGGCCGATAATTATCCGCATAATCTACGAATATGCACATCTTATATTTTAGAATTCGACTAATCTAGATAATAGAGGCTACTTTGGTAACATATTATTTTCACCAAATCAATCTAAAATATAAGACACAATAATATAACAATATTATTGTACAAAAATAATGGAAAAAGAACACCAAATAGTCTTTACTAAAATTCACTCAGTAATTACATATATATAATACAATTAAAGCAACATAAACATGTGAATATCACCAAATATCATTAATCATATTTAAATTTAAATTCACCAAAATATTAATACAATTTAAATTTAAATTTGCCACATTATCAATCAAAATTAAATTTAATCCACAACATGGTCAATTAATCTTGAATCCACAACATGACTAATCAATTTTAATCTTAAATTCATAAATGATAGTCAAATTTAAACCTAAATTCACAAATGCTTAAGCAAATTTAAACTTAAATTCACAAATGATTAATCAAATTTAAGCTTAAATGCACAAAATCATCAATCAAAATTTCAATTTAAAATAACAAAATTATCAATCAATTCCTAGTTTAATCAAGAATTGCCTATACGATTAATTAATTGATTGATTAATTCTCGAAAATACAAAGATCTTCAATCAAATTTAGATTTCAATTTAAGAATTATGAATCAAAATCAAGAAATATCGGCAAGATGAAACAAGAAACACCGACATTGTCCTTTTCGACAAGATAACAGAGTCGAAATCAAAAGACAATTTACAAGCATTATCAAACGCAAATCGTTCTAAAACATCCGACAAATCCAAAACCCACTCTATTTCAGCCTATGAAGCTGCCGCCTTGTCCAAAACAGAGATCAATTTCCTTTGTATCTCAAACATTCTCCATGATAAAATTCCTCAATGATTTCGTATTGAACTCATAATTCACCGGAAACAGAGTTTTCCATTGGAGGGGTAGTGAAGAATTAGATTTTCTTTTTTTAATCTTTAAATTCTTTAAACATCTTTACCGAAATCAAATTGAATCACAATACCAATGGAAAACAAATATAAACCAACAATCCAACATGAATTCATGCTCTAGTACCAATTATTAGCATAAATACTTTAACTCTATATTGAATAGATATAACCCTATGATCATTTATACTAAATTTTCAAGAATAATATATCGGATTCCATTGTAAAATTGACGGTAATTATAAGACGGCTATTGTCTTCCTCAATTGCAAAATTGTCGTCAATTGTCTTCCTCAACCAAACTTTAAATGCCCTAAGTGGGATCTCTCTCTAAATGAGATTAAAGAGAGATTGAGTGCTTATTGTTTTGGTATCTTGGGACCATAACCTTAAAGTCTCTTTATATACTAGTTCATTAAGGTTTCCATTAAAACCCAAGAGTGAGTTTCTACTCATTAAATCCATACTCATCTTAGACATTTCATTTTTTTTATATAAAAAAATCTATTGACCTCTATATTTTCACTAATATCAGTGGCTATTTACAATTTAACATTCACCTATGTTATATATATATATATTTATTTATGTATTTCTCCTCCATGCATACTTCTCTACCCCATGCATATTTTCTCACCTATGATTTTGATCTGCCATCAACCCTTTTGTTATCATATATGTACGATAACGATTGTTTAGGATGATGGTTATGAAGTGATATCCTATCATAGAAATTTGATGGCAGTTCGCTATGATGTCAGTTAGAAATTGACATCATACCCATGCCATCATTACATATACGATGACAGTTTGTTATGATATCATTTTGTAACCGACATTGTATATACATTGGATGACAATTGTAAATGTACATTGATTCTGATCCAAATTGTTTTGTTTAAATGAAGTTTAATAACGGATCCTATCATAGAAATTTGATGGCAGTTCGCTATGATGTCAGTTAGAAATTGACATCATACCCATGCGATCATTACATATATGATGACAGTTTGTTATGATGTCATTTTGTAACCGACATTGTATATACATTGATGACAATTGTAAATGTACATTGATTCTGATCCAAATTGTTTTGTTTAAATGAAGTTTAATAACGGTTTCTTCACAAAAATGTTCAGCAAAATAGTGACATACTTCCAAAACACAATTTGGCATTTCATTTCAATATTGATCAATTCCAGTTTCAATACAATACTCTGAGAATAGCTATAAAACATATTTCAAATCTAGCAGAGTTACAATAAATGGCCTAACAACCAAACAAAATTATTGCACGATATGTTTCAAACCTACATAAAATACTTAAGGACTATCAAATGTTTAGAGTGAAGCCAAACAATATATGTCGTCACATAACACAATCTAATCCAATGTAGTTTGAAACTTTATACTGAAAACTATCGTGACATAACATCTGAAAGAAAACAAAAACATGAAATGTGTAAGCACATGAGAATTAATAATTAAAATAGGAAGAAGTTACATAAACTAAACTTATCAACATAAACTCAAAAAAATAAATTCAACAAGTTAATAAAACTCATGAACTATAATGAGTTTAGTAGAAACCATAACAATTAACTTATCAACACAAGAAATCAAGATCGTCAAAAAGGAATAGAAAAGACAAATAACAACTCCGTACATTGTAATATAATTTATCCAAACACACAAATGCTGAAATAAAGTTATACAACACAAAAGACTTAAACAAAACGAATTAACAGGAAAAAAAAAAAAAACCTCAGCAGTATGAAGTCCCTAAACAATATCGAAAGGTAAGATACATCTATTAAATAAAGCACTTTAACAAAATTACAACCGAAAGCCCATTACGTGCAAAATAATTTTAGTTTCATCAAATCCCCCAGCAGCTGTAAACACACTACACTTCACATGTACTTTAATATTATTCACTTTTCTAACCTTACTAAGATCTATTGAATGTCAAAAGTCCAAGATTTCACCACGAATTTGAAGTAACCCGAAGGTGTGCAGTTAAGTGAGACAAGTTTCTATTAGTGTTAATAACTTATCAACAAGAACATTGACCAAAAAATATATATATATATATATATTTTGAAGAGAAGCTATAAACAAGCAATCAATCCAAGCAACTAAACTTTATCAATAATCAATCTATGACTACCATAATAAGTACATGATAGTCGTAGAAATTCAGTTACACCGAGACAACATAAATAATAGAGTTTTAATTAATTTGAAACTCTTATAAATATTACCTTTTAATTGCCATTAGACTGTTCTTGATCTTTATGGACATTCTTGACTTGTCAACCGTCTCAAGAGTTTTTCAATTGTGGCTTGTTGTGATTCAACTCTGATCATGCATCAGGTACCTAAGTTAGAAACTGAAGGGATATAATCTAAATCTTATGTAAATAGTCAAATAATTGCCGATTGAATTAGATATCAAAGATAGATATAACGTAACTTTTAAAATAGAAAAACAAAATTTAACTAATAATCATAATTATGCAAAATATACTTTTGAACATACAACTTGGTTAAGAATTATCTCCTAGAATGGCAGAGAATGTGACTTGTGAACCTTTTGTAAAAATCAAATTTGTGACAAATGACAAATTCTTAGCAAGATATACTTACACCACTTTCTTTCAAGTAAAATATATGAAAAAAGAAAAAAGAAAAGTTGCATTTTAATTACTTGTATAAACTTCATTGTAGATAAAAAAAAATGTATCAGCTTCAATAGCAAAATGTGTATTTTAACAGTCGCAGAGGGCAATATGAGCCACCAAATTTGGACAGAAAGATTAACAAAACATGGACGTTTTTGTTGTTCATTGAAAACAAAATATACATAAAGCATTCAAGACGATTAGCTCTTCCACAAACTAATCCCAAAATATACTTTCTATCCAAACTCCCTAATCATCTATATGTGTGATACGCTCTCTTCCCGCTAAACTTTGCTAGGAAAAAACTACCTAAGCTCATGTGCCTATTACATAACCACCTTTGAAGCTAACTGTCAAAACAAGCCAACAAAGTCTTTTTAAATACTTTTTCAACGGTTAAAAAGCATCAAATTGAGTCCCCCAACCAAGCAAACAATGGAGTCAATGGATAACACATCTGGCCCAAAACTAAATTCTCTACATATAACAGTATCTCCCACTATATGCTTAAAAAAGGAGTTAGATGCATTTTGCTCTCAAAATTTATGCAAAGTCGATAGGTTAATGCATTTATATGTTTAAAAAAGGAGTTTAATGCCTTTTACTCTCAAAATTTATCCATAGTCAATAAGTGAATGCATTTATATAGCTAAAAAAGGAGTTTCATGCATTTTGTTCCTAAAATTTATTCAAAGTCAAGTGTTTGATACATATTTAACAAACATTGGATCTATATAACAACTAGTATTTAACACACATATTGTTCTAAAAAGTGTCGAATATGTGTAGAACAAATATTAGACATATCGAACACGGACATGCTAGCTAAACTAAAGTGTGTGCTTCTTAGATGCTAACTAATCTCCAATTGAACACCTACACAAGTATAAAACTCTATCCTACTATCCAACACCCTTTTACATTTGTTAGTACATATAACCAAAATAGAAAATCAATTAATCATTAAGTGAAAAATGGCTACAATATAACACACGCTTCCAATGCATCCCAATTCAGATCCACAAATGCAATAAAATCAGAAGACAACAATATCGATTGGTAAGTCAAATAAAGAGGAGCAAGGACATGGAAGAAACCTGCGCGAGCGCATCTGGTACCAACGTCGATGTCGAGGAAGCAGATTTTCCAAGAGACAAACAAAAATGAAACAGATTCGATGGGCATGGATTTCCAAAATGAAAATTTTATACCAAAACGATCAATTAGGAAAACAATATTCCATCCCAAAGCACAAGAAAGCTATCATATACATAATCTATCAAGAAAGCAGTGAAAAGAAAATAAACCATAGAAACAACCCTTGATCTTCACAACCAAAATCAAAATCCCTAAACATTTAATTTCATTCCATTCAACCCATTAGATACCATCCCATCTTAAATGACAAAAAAACATCAGTAGTAGCATATAGAGTACCAACGAGAACAAGGACTGACGCCAGAGAGAAATTGAAAAAAAATAAGAAAGGAAAATAAACTTACCGACGAGAACTAGAAGTGAAAGCCAAAGGAGGAGGGAGATTCTGAGGAGTGACAACGATGAGTGAGGCAGATTACAGAGAGATCAAATCGGTGAGGGCCCTTGAGGATGGAGAAATCGTGAAGGAGAAGGAATGAAAAAAACGTGGAAGGAGGGGGGGAAAATCGTGAAGGAGGAAAGGAAAATCTGCCTTAAATCCGAAAGCATTTTATTTTTCATTACTTTTGATGGCGGTTTAAAACTGCCATCATAACCCACTTTTCGATGGCAGGTTTAAAGCGCCATCAAAAGTAAAATTTACGTTAAAATCCCTACATTTTCATTAAAAAAGGTGCATTTTCCCAAAAATGTCATCATAGATTCTATCTGTCATCATTTATAAAATATTAACTGATATATAAAGTCAAAATTGTTGTAATGCACCTCCAATGACAACTCCACTTTCGCTCGTCCAATTCCGACGATCAATTTCAGACTCTAACAACCACCTCCGATGACCAATTCTAACAACACCTCCGACAACAAATTTCGATGACCAACTCCAATACTACCTTCATGCAACCAACTTCAGGCTTCGACAACTACCTCCGACTACAAACTCTAGCAAAAATCACCTTCGATGACCATCTTCGACCAAGCAACTTTGACGACCAACTCGGGGCTTCAATAACCATCTCCAATGAAAAACTCCGACAACCAACTCTAATACTACCTTCATGCAGCCAACTTCAATCTCCAATAATCATCTCTGACTACAAATTCCAGCGAAAATCATCTTCAATGATTAACTTCGATAACCACCTTTGCGTATCCAACTCCGGGGTCTAAAAACCACCTTCGACGACAAACTCCAATGATAAACTCCAATACCACCTTCACGCAACCAACAAGGCTTCAATAACTACCTTCGACTACACAATCTAGCGAAAATCATCTTCGATGACCACCTTCGAGCGAGCAACTCTTACGACCAACTCGAAGCTTCGACAACCATCTCTGACGACAAACTATGGCAATCAACTCTAGTACTACTTTCATGGAACCAGCTTCGGGCTTGACCCACCTCTGACTACAAACTCTAGCGAAAATCATCTTCGATGATCAACTTCGACGACCACCTTTGTGTGACCTTCTTCGTGCTTCGAAAACCACCTTCGATGAAAAACTCTAATAACCAACTCTAATACCACTTTCATGCAACCAACTTCAGACTCTGACAACCACCTTCGTCTACAAACTCTAGTGTAAACCATCTTCGATAATCAACTTCAACAACCACTTTCAATTATTATAAGACCGGTGACTATTAAAATATGTTGTAGGGTTGTTTATTATATAAATAATAGTATTTTGTCTACATTAAGTGCAATATTTATACATAAAAATTTGTACCATATATTTTTGTTTACTTGAATTCACATATTAAATGAGTGCTTAGAATATTTAGATGAAAAGTATGTAACATATAACAAAAAAGAAAAAAAAAACCATAAAATGAAATTTTTTTTTCCTAGAACATTTTCTAGCAAAAATGAGTGAAAAATAGAGATTTGTTCTCTGATGATCCTCCAAATTTGGAGGAATTGAAAATGAAATTGTTGAAGAAATGCGGTGACATTCCATTGACTGCTAAGATGTGGGAGATTCAATTTAAAAAAAAATCATGACTGAGTAAAAATACAGAGCAACAACAGAAAGAAAAGAAAAAGAAGAAGGTGATAATGAATTCATGAACTAAAATTAGGAATAAAAAAATTTTGATTTCTCTTTGGTTTCTAATTTTATTTAATCAGATTTCTACAAGAAAATGTAATAGGTTAATTGTTGTTCATTACAAAAAATAAAAAATAAAAAAAAAGAAAGAAAGAAAAGCTTGAAAAGTAAAAGAAAACAAATTGCAATCCATATTTTATTCAAACAAAGATAGATAGAATTATTGAATAAAAAAGTTTTAAAACAAAAATAGTAATCATAAAAAAGATTATTTAGAGTTAAAAAAACTACACCATATACCCCAAATATATAAACTTAACTATGCACCCCAATCATAGACATACGAATTCAGACCAAATAACTCTATACCCCAAACATAGACATATGAGTTCCACATATATATGAACTCCACAAATATATAAACTCCAGACATCCCATCTTAACTCAGTGCCCCAAATAGTTCCTTAATGATTTCATGTATTTGCACTTATTGAAAATTCATGTACGAACTTTTTGGAGTGTGGTTGAATTTAGACAATATAGATGAAAGGTTATGTCTTTTCATGGTAACCTTTTATTTGGTATACTTAGTGTTGTATTTTTCTCATTTGATATAGAGTTGAATTTGATTGAATTTCTCATTAAGTTTAAATCTCTCCCAACTTTTATGATTACTTTGTATTCTTGTGTTTAGAACTTTCAATCTAGTTTAATTAATTAGATCAAGAAGAATTCAAAATCTTCGTGATAAGAACAAGTTCTACTTTCTCATTGATCTAATTTGTTTAATCTTAGTTTCTTACCATTTTGCTGCCAGAGCTTATTATTTTGGTTATATTCCCTAAACTCGAGGAAGATGTATCTAAAATCAACCGATTAAATCTCCTAATTTCGTTTAATTTTCAAATCGATCATTATCTCTAACATATTAAAATGTGTATACTTTCTATTTTTTAGTTTTTGTATGTTGCTTTATCTCATATTACATACTAGATTCTCTCTTTCTCTTTGTATAAAATAAGACATGATATTCAAACATGCACTGACCTAGAGGGGGTGTTTGGCTCACTAACATGAGTTGAGTTGAGTTGGTATAATATACCAACTCATTATTTGGCTCACCAACTTTAAATATTGGTGGAGTTGAGTTGATATATTTTACCAACTCACTCCAACTCACATCAACTCTCCCTTTTTCCCATGTTTTCAATGGCACCACCCATCGGCCACTGTCACACTCCAAGAACTAACTCCGGACTCCGACAACCACCTTCGATGACAACTCCGGCGACCAACTCCGGGCTTCAACAACCATCTTCGATAACAATTATGACAATGAAATCTGGACTTCAAAAACTACCTTCGATGACTGCTCCGACAACCAACTCTGACAACCCATTCTAGCCTCTGAAAACCACCTCTGGTGACCCAACTCCAACAACCACCTTCGCGTCTACCAACTCCAAACAACCAATTGGCTCTGACAATAAACTCCGATGACCAACTCCGACAATCACCTTCGTAGGCTCCGACAACCACCTCCGACTACAAACTCTGATGAAAACTACCTTCAATGATCACCTTTGAACAAGCAACTCCGACGACCAACTCAAAGCTTCGACAACCACCGTTGACGACAAACTCCGACAACCAACTCTAATACCACCTTCATGCGACTAACTTTGGGCTCCGACAGTCACCTCCGACTACAATCTCCAGCGAAAATCATATTTGATGATCAACTTCGATGACCACTTTTGCCCGACAAACTCTGAGATCTAAAAACCACCTTTGATGAAAAACTTTGACAACCAACTCCAATACACTTTCATGTGACCAACTTCAGGCTCTGACAACCATCTCTGACTACAAACTCTAGCAAAAATCATCTTCGATAATCAACTTCGACAATCATTTTCGACTACTATAAGACTGATGACTGTTAAAGTATATTGTATGGTTGTTGATTATATAAAAAGTATTATTTTGTCTATAATAAATGCAATATTTATACGTAATGAATTCACATATCAAATGAGTATTGAGAATATTTAGACAAAGAGTATGTATGTAGTTGAAAAGTATGTAACATATAACAAAAAAAACTATAAAATGAAATTTTTTTTCTAGAACATTTTTCAGCATGAACTAGTAAAAAATAGAGATTTGTTCTTTGATGATCCTCCAAATTTAGAAGAAATGAAAGTGAAACTGTTGAAAAAATGTGGTGACATTCTATTGGCTATTACGATGATGGGGGAGATTTAATTAAAAAAAATTACGACATAGTAAAAATATAGAGCAACAATAGAAAGATGAAGAAAAAAAGAAGATAATAATGAAATTCATGGAAAAAAAATTAGCTAGAATCAAATGTTTTGATTTCATTTTAGTTTCTCATTTTATTTAAGAAATATAAGAAATGTAATAGGTTAATTGTCATTCATTGTCCAAAAAAGAAAAAAAAAGTAAGAAAAATTTTAAAAATTAAAAGAAAAATTTGCAATCCATATTTTATTAAAACAAATATGAGAATTATTGAATAAAAAAGTTTCAAAACAAAAATAGTAATTATTAAAAGCATATTATTTAAAGTTCAAAAAACTGTATCAGATATCAGATATATGAACTCAACTCTTCACCCCAAACACAGATATATAACTTAGACTAAATAACTCTGTATTCCAAACATAGGCATATGAACTCACAGATATATGAACTTTAGACATCTTATCTCAACTTAGCGTCCCAAATAGCCCCTAAATGTATTTAACGATTAAACACGGACAAAGTTATGATCCTATTTGGTAATCAATTTTTTAGTTTTGATTTTTAAAAACTAAGCTTATAAATACTCTTTGTACTTCTCAATTTCTCAATTTGTTTTCTTATTTTCATTGTTTTTTTAAAAAGCTTAGCTAAATCATGAAAGCTAAAAAATATATATATAATTTTTAAAAACTTAATTCTGTTTTGAAAATTGGTTAAAAATTTGATTCTGAAATCATTGTAAAAATTGAAAAAAAATAGAATTAATTTTCAAAAACTAAAAAAAATGATATAATTATTAAACAGGGCCCAGGTAATTCTTGAGATGGAGTACCACGACACAAACTTCCAATAAGTATACATCGGAATTTACTTTGTATTTCCAATTTTTGGATAGTGCACAATCCACATATTAAAGGTGACTGTTCTTAAATTCAATTGTATTTCATCATTTATTTGCGTAATTCTTTGTAATGGAGGTGTGACCAAAAACTTTAGGACCTATTTGATTGGTAGTCGAAATTCTGTTTTATATTTTTTAGATTTACTGAATCAAGTGAATATGTGTTTGACAGACAATCCGAATTCTGTTTTTGAAAATTGTTTCTGAATTCTGTGATCCAAATGGTGTAAGTTTTGAAAATAATATTTTTATATTTTCATTGTATCCAGAATTTGAATTTTAAAATTTAAAATGCATATTATATTAAATAATATTAAAAACATTTAGAAATATAGTATATTTCATGTTATAAACTCAAATTCAATTTTAAAAAAGTTTAAATATTTATTAGGTAATATATTATAAATCAGGTTAAATTTCAAATTTGGCCCTATAGTTAGGATAAAGTTAAAAATTAATCCATATGGTTTTAAAATTTAGATTCTAATTCCTATGGTTTGATAGAACTTCATATATAATCTCTAAAGCTTTGAAGGTTAAAGATCAAACGTTAACTTCACTGAGTGGGAAATTTCAAAATTAATTTTGAATTAATTTTGAATTAAAATTGTATTTAATTAAAAATTTGACTAAAGACAAATCTTGACTTCGATAGTCAAAAGTCAAAATGTTGACTTCACTTCATAGAAAGATCTAAAAATGATTTTTAGTGGAAAAATCCAACTTTTAGTGAATTAGTGAGTAATTCATTTGGCAAAGTATTGATTCCACAAAATGCCACTTATCCCACTAAATTGAGTATATTTTGAAGTATCAAATTTTGGTTAACCCAATTTTGCATGAATTGCATATAATTTCTCTATAAATAGGATGCTTTGATAAAGATTAAACTTCTTGGCCATTTTGATTATTTTCAAGTTAGTTGAAAAACAAATTCTTCTGGGCCATTTAGAGATTCTAAAAGAGTTTTAGAATTTAACTTTTTAATTCTCTCTCAATTTCTATTCTAAATTCATCCCTAGTTTAGTCACTCACCGAATTCCACCATCTCGTTTTAAGGCTGGGGAATAGTTGGAAAGACCCTCGTGTGGTTCACAGTCGGTTTGTGAGAAGATTGAAGCAAAATTGGTGGTCAATTTGGAGTTACAAAGGTTGTAACTCAAACCCTAATTTCGAAGTTATTTGCATGCATGTTTTATCTTTAAAATGAATGAAATGTAGAATGCTTAAGATCCAAAAAATTTTCACCACGTTGTTTATTCTTACAATTAATATCAGAGCCAGGTTTTAAATACTCAATTTGCATTAATATTAGCTTGGTGGGTATTATTTCATGAGATGAAAGTATGGTGGCTAAAGTGGATATATTACGGGTTTGACATTTTTTAAAGCTTCGACTTGGTTGTAATTATTATAATTTTCCAATTGTTTATGGGTTTTAATGTGTGAAGAAAAGTCTGTAATTTTGTCAGAGTCATTAGAGTTTATATTAGGCTATAATTTGAAGAAATCAGAGCAAGACGCAAGCTGTTTTTTGGACTATGCAGATCGATTTGGACCGGTTCGATTTTTTCGACCGGTTCAGCTTGGTTTCAAGCTTTGAAGGTCCAGTTCAAGGTTTTTTAAGCTGGTTCGAGCTGGTTCAAAATGTTCGGGAGTGGTTCAGAGCTAATTTTGAATTATTATTGTAATAATTGAGTTGTTTATTTGCTAAAGATGCCAAAATCGATCAACTTTAGTGTGTTTTTAATTATTATGCATTATGAATGTATGTATTAATTATATTAATCTTCATTGTGCATAAAGTATGCCATGTAGATTTAAAACCAAACATGTTGCATACATTAAAAAAATATGTTATAAGTGTTATAATATAATTTGCATGCTTAGAATTTCACGAGTATTAATATAAGTTGTTATATTAATATATGGAAAGTATGTTGTACGTTGTTATAATATAATTTGCATGCTTAGAATTTCATGAGTTCTAATATAAGTTGTTGTATTAAATTATGAAATGCATGATATATGTTATGGATGAATGCTAAAAGTTATAAAATCAATTAGACTTTTAAAAATCTATAACAAAGATAACATGCATGCTCACCTAGGGTTAACAAATGACAACTTATTTTAAATGAATAAAATAGGTCGTTATCTTGTAAAAATTTGGTTATAAATTCACCTGGGTTAAATCTTGTCTAAGGCTAGAGATACTTAAGTTGACGGTTTACAGAACACCTGCTACTTAGGGATTTTAGCCTTCCTTGAGTGTTGTTAACCCGATTTTAGGAGCATGCGTGAGCGACATGAGGTAATAAATTGGTTTATCACTTAGACATTATACGTTAAATCCAAATATAAACGTTATACTTGGATAAACACCTAGACTTATATTGTATTTATTAGCCGGAATATACCTAAGTAAATATTTATCTAAAATAAATAGAACACTTTATTGGGAGATTAATAATATATACGATATATTATTTTTGGCTCTCATGTCTCTAAGAAATCACACTGTGAGATTCATAATCGACTTCAAGTCACTCTGGGAGTGACCTCCAATTGAAAAGTGTTTTCATGGGTCAATAGCAAGGTGAATAGGGGAAGTAGTTCATAGTAAGTAGGTGAAGAATGTGTGTCAATGTATCCTACGGTTTCTTCCATGAGGTTGCATCGTGAGATTTTATTATCTGTGAGTTGCCCTAAGAGTGACCACCCATTCAGAGTGTTGTTTCGTGGGGATTAGAACACCTCAAACTTCAGAAATGCATAGGATCTCTTAGGTCTATTATCAACAATTGTCTTCCAATCCGGGAGCTTGTTGATACTAATTTCTGGGATATAAAAATCGAAGGTTACACTTACAAGAGTTACTAACCGTTAGTAAGTTCTTGACCTAAAACGGCAACTAAATGACTATAGGAATAAAGAGTTATTCTGGTACTAGTATTTAGTCAAGATTGTCTTGCTTCAGCAAAAGAGTATTTGACTGCTCCTCGGTAGCATCTATTCTGATTCAGTAAAATATCGTTGCAAATAAATAATGAAATCTGGGTGCATTATTACTTACTTTTGCTAAAATTTTGATTGCATTTAAAAGCAATTTACTAATAGAAATTGTTTATATTTTTAGCATGTCGAACTCTTCTATACAAATACTCTTCTTCGATAAGTTTAATAGTCATAATTATTCAACATGGAAATCGAATATAAACACAATACTAGCAAATAATGGTTTAAAGTTTGTTTTAACAGAGGAATGTCCTCTAACTTCCAGCTCATACGCAAACCAAAATGTTTGGACTGCTTATGACAGATGGATTAAGGCAAATGATAAGACCTAAATCCATATCTTAACAAGTATATCCGATATACTAGCTACAGACGTCGTTTGGTCAATCTGTCAGGAACGATATTCTCCATAATGTTTATGACTACTTTATAAAGGATGGAACCTCTATTAGAAAAAATGATCTAGATATGTTGAAAGTAAACAGTACTGTCATAGATGAGAAAGCTGAGAAAACATAACAAAGAAAATATGATTTACTCGTTGTTGAATGTTTAGTGGAAAATAATAAATTAACCTGGATATTAGATTCAGAGGTCACTAATCATATTTGCGCTTTCGCACAGGAAATCAGTTCCTGGAGACAGCTTACATAAGGTGAGACAACCTTTAAGGTTGGGACCGGAGAGATTGTCTCAACTAAAGTAGTGGGAGATATGAAGCTGTTTGTTGAAGATAGATTCATTTTGCTTAAAAATGTATTTTATGTTCTTGCTACTAGGGGGATTTAATATCTATCTCATGTTTGCTAGAACAAAAGTTTAAAGTTTCTTTTAAAGTTAATGAATTGTTCATTATTTCAAAATTATTAAAATATGTTATGCAAAACTAGAAAACAACTTATATGTGTTAAAACCAACTGATTAAAAAACTGTTTTGAACATAGAGATGTTTAAAACAGCCGAAACACAAAATAAGAAGCGAAAAATTTCTCCTAATGCATATTTCCTAATGTGTATCTTTGACATTTTAGACTTGGCCACATAAACCTCAATAGGATTGGGAGATTGGTTAAGAGTGGACTCCTAAATCAGTTAGAAGACAACTCTTTACCTCCGTGTGAGTCTTGAACTAAAAGTAAGGTTAACCAAAAGATCTTAATAGGTCTTAGAGCTTGTACATTCAGACCTTTGTGATTCGATGAATGTCAAGACATAAGGAGAGTATGAATATTTCATCAGTTTTATTGATGATTATTCTAGATATGACTATATTTACCTAATGCATTATAAGTCTGAAACCCTTGAAATTTCAAGGAGTATAAGGCAGAGGTTGAGAACCAGTTAGGTAAAAAGATTAAAACACTTCGATCAGATCGAGGTAAAAAGTATATAGACTTGAGATTCCAGGACTATTTGATAAAACACAAAATTCAGTCTCAACTCACAGCACCCAATACACCCCAACAGAATGGTAGTAGATGAAGAAATAGAACCCTGTTAGACATGGTTCGTTCAATGATGAGTTATGCTTAATTGTCTAATTCATTTTGGGGACATGCACTAGAGACTACTGTTTATATTTTGAACATGGTTCCTTAAAAAAGTATTTCTAAAATACCTTATGAGTTATAGAGAGGATATAAAGGTAGTTTATGTCACTTAAAGATTTGAGGA
The DNA here is from genome assembly GCF_027475165.1 of Benincasa hispida. Taxonomy (NCBI): domain Eukaryota; kingdom Viridiplantae; phylum Streptophyta; class Magnoliopsida; order Cucurbitales; family Cucurbitaceae; genus Benincasa; species Benincasa hispida. The sequence continues at coordinate 37,937,979 of NC_143488.1, read as the reverse complement.
TACCTGACACCTGTTTTGGCACATAATCCAAAGAAGTTCGAACACTGTTCAAAAGTATGCCTATTTGTAGGATACCCCAAAGAAACAAAAGGTGGTTTATTTTATGATCTTCAAGATGACAAAGTATTTATATCGACAAATGCTATATTCTTAGAGGAGAACCATGTAAGAAATCATCAACCTCGCAGTAAGCTAGTATAGAATGAAATTTCTATAGAGGCTACAAATGGATCAACAAGGGTTATTGATCAAGCTGATCCTTCAATAAGGGTTGTTGATGAAACTGATATGTTTGGTCAATCACGTCCTTTTCAAGAGTTAAGAGTGCCTCGACATCATGGGAGGGTTGTTCAACAGCTTGACCGTTACATGGGTTTAACAGAAACTCAGGTCATCATACCTGATGATGGCTTAGTGGATCCATTGGCCTTTAAACAGGAAATGAAAGATGTTGATTGAACCAGTGGATAAAAGCCATGAACCTCGAAATGGAGTCTATGTACTTCAATTCTATTTGGGAACTTGTAGATCAACCTGATGGGGTAAACCTATTGGTTGCAAATGGATCTACAAGAGAAAACGAGACCAAACTGTTAAGGTACAGACCTACAAAGCACGATTCATGGCAAAAGGGCTTATCTAAAGAGAAGGGGGGTGGACTATGAAGAAACCTTTTTTCTGGTTACCATGATCAAGTCAATTAGAATACTCTTGTCCATTGCTGCCTTTGTGGTTATGAAATTGAAAAATGGATGTCAAGACAATCTTTCTAAATGACTATCTTGAAGAGAGTATCTATACGTCTCAACCATAGGGATTCATTGAATAGGGTCAAAAGCAAAAGGTTTGCAAGCTCAAATGATCCATTTATGGATTGAAACAAGCATCTCGATCCTAGAATATAAGATTTGACACTATGATCTTTCAAGTCTGAAATATAAGAAGGACACTCAAGTTAGACTTCACATCTTTTAAGTCTGACTACAAATCGTCCAATTTAATCTCCACCATAGACACTTTTTGGTCTATGTCACAGAGTGATTTACGAATGTACACACTCCTCATGGGCTCCGAATGGGATATATTCAGACGAGGCAACACTTGCTTCTCAATTAGAGGCATATGCTCATCAGTAGGGAGCTCGTGAGACTCATTATGAGGAGGGTGAGTCTCACGCTCGTTAGTAGGGAGCTCGTGAGATTAATGCTCATCAAGTTTTGATCGTGGGATCGATACTCGTGACTCTCGTAGTCACTGGAGTGACTATGAGCATCCTCATCATGGTATGATCTATGTGTTTCTAAGAAGCTCGTTTTAGCATCAATGCGCTTGTATATAGGTCATTCATCAACCCTAGTGTCCCTATACCGCCTCTCCCTATCTGACATGATCAGTGGTGTGATCCTTGTCAGTATAAAACAACGAAGAATTTGTTATTTATATTTGACATTCACCTTAAATCCGAGTAAATATTGATGTAATACACTAATCTCGCTGGACTCAAACATGTCTCGCTGTATTGTTCTGGTCGGTAGTGAATATGTACACTCCCACCTTAGGAATCGAGGTACAACATGTCTATTTAGTCGGATTGCAACTTTTCTGACAACTGTTGATATGATCTCTTATGCCCACACCTACCATAATTCATAAACGATTATAGAATAAGAATAAATAGTAAGTGATATTGTAACTAAAATAAGTAGATCTCGTATGGCCAATGAATGGATATTAGTTGGAATGGATGAAGAAACCCCGGTAGATTGTACTTAACAATGTAGTCTTATTGTTCTTGGACTTTTTTTTTTGTAGTTATCTGTCTTACCACTCAATCCTATTTGTAGTCCAAGTAATGTCTTCTCCCATAGCACGTTTCCCCAATCCATGGAATTGAGGTCATCCAAATCCTCCACATCAATTAATGAGGTCTTGTCGACATTGGCCCTCGTTTTCTCCCACCCCATCATACCCAATTCAATGTAATAGACCTATATCATCTTCACAGCATCCATGTCGTTCTCAAACTCCATCTCTTTATACACTGTCTCTAAGGTACCAATGTAAATATCTCCCGCAAAATCATTCTTGAAGTACCTACCATGCAGTGATCCAAGTGCTTCAACCCTCTTCACAACTATTGGATTAGGTGATCGCCACAATCCCATCACTAACAAGAAGTCTTCTTTGGAGAATGTTACAACCGTACCATTCAAATTGAAGGTCATTGCATCCTTCCTATCGTCTACAACCTCCCTCAATAGAATGTAGTGGACCAATGGACTGTTGAAGATAATGTTCGTGTCGATGAATCGCCCAAATACCATCTTTTTGAAGAGGGCAAGCTGAATGGGAGTAAGCTTCTCTTTCACTATCTTGTTAGCCATGCTAATGTGAGAGGATAAGTTGGTCGCTTGGCCTGGGAAATGATACTGGGGAGGAATCTTGAATTGTCTAGCCATACTGCACAAAATAACAAAAATACCAGAAAGTAAGCATTTTGTTCAATACTCAATACTCGATGCACGATACATGATACTCGATACTCGATACACGATACACGATTGCTCGATACCAAATACACTATACATGCTACATATTGTCCCTTACTCGCTACATCACATGTGACTAGATGGTTGATTATCGAGCATTTAGTTTGATTTTCTGCCTTCATGACTTATCCTACTCAAACCTTAAACTCTAGACACAATCTGAAATGCGAAAAATATGAAAATGGAAATGAAAAAAATTTGAGCTCTAGCCAAACATGCAAGATATGAAAACCGAAATGAAAACTGTACCAGTCGAGCATATAGGAATATGATGCCAAAATATAACAAACAAAGAGATGAATGATGCCAAAATATAAATAATGAGAATAATGTTACTTGATGCACAAAGAGTTTCGAGTGTAAAGGTGCAGTCGTCGAGGGGTATAAAATCAAAAGACAAGATAGAATAGTCTGAGAAACAAGTTAAAGTGGTGAATTAATGGACTTCAAATAGGTTAAGAATTCAAAAGTTTCAAAATGATCGAGTATACATTAATCGAGTATCGAGTATGGCGTGGCTATAATTGAGTATATACGTGTCGATTGCAACCGTATCGAGTGACCATGCATCTGGATATCAAGTAACTGTGCATCGAGGATTGTGTGACGAGCAAACAAGGGTCGAATGACAAGTCATCAAGGATTGAGTTGACAGGCGTGCGGGATACATCTCAGGGGCAAAACAATAAAATCAAACATGGATGACGTCAGCAGAGAAGCCACTTTCTATTGGTTTTTCTACAAGTGGCCATTCTTTTTTTTTTTTTTAGGAAAAAGGTATACAATTGAGTTATGTCGAGTCAGTATAAAGTTGAACTACCAAAATAATAATAATAATAATAATAATAAATGAGATGAAAATGTACACAATTTTGTTAGTCAATACTCTCATGATTTAGTCCAACCTCACAAATCATCATTTCCTTACGTTGTGCCCACCATTTTTTTTCTCTCTCTAAGTCAAAAAAACAATCAAGTAGCATAATTAGTTCAATAGATAATATTAATTCATTGTCACATCAATTTTTAGGAAAATGACAAACATGACATGTTATTGATAAAAATGATTGATGAAATCTGACCAATTCACAGAAATCAAAGAAAACTTAAATTAGCTCAAATCATAGAAGTACTCAAATTAAAACTTTTGAAATATAGGGTTACGCTTAAATTATAAAAACTAAATTGATAATATAACTTGTGTGAAACTGAATATATTCAAATTTGGTTAACTTTTAAATCATATGTCACCAACTCACACGTTTTACATTTAAAACCCTAAATTTATATTTAAAATTAAAATTCCATTGGATAATAATTGGTTTTTTAGTTTTTGTATTTTTATATTTATACTTATTTCTTCTCAAATTTTCAATTATAACTTTCATCTTTGTCAAATAAACACATAAATTTGTATTTAAATGTTAAAAGTATAAATTACTTTTTTAAGTTTTCAAAACCTAAACCGGTTGAAACTTATGAAAATATTGTTTATAAGCTTAATTTTCAAAAATTTAAAATTAAAAAAAAAAATCCAATAGGTTATATCAATTCGACTTAAAAATAAATATATATGGATAGGGAGAATCAAACTTTTGACCTAAAGGTCAATAATACAAGTTTTATGTTAATAAAATAATGTTCATATTAGCAATATTATGTGTGTTTAATACTACTCTTATGATATTTACTTAACAAAGATTGGAATAAACTGCGATATAAAGCATAAATTTATACTATTAATCTCCAGATACAAAGTTGGGTCCCACCTTACGTATTAAAAAAATGGAATAAGCGAGAGAGAGCCTATAGTCACGGGATAATAATGGGATTATGCAACTCTTAACTTTGAAACTCTTGACTTTGGAGGATTATGCAACTTCATTCATAACACCTCCTTTCTCAACTCCTACTATCGTCCTTTTCTTTTTCTTCATTAATGTATTGAAATATCAAGCTTCTCACTTTCATGGAATTAATGCGGACTTTATATATATATAATTATATAAAACAATAATTGTTGATGCAAAATCTGGAACACGAGAATGCACACTTGATATGAGCAATTGAATTTGTGATTCAAAAAAGAGAAGATTTCTAAAAAAAAAATGACTCTGATGCCTAAGTTAGTAAGAGAATTATAGAATGAAGAATTAGAAGTTTAAGTTACCTCATGTTAAATCAGAACGGTCTATTCATAGGGGATTTCATCCACGATTTTATCTAGCTAAGATCAAATCTCATATTATCTTGATCTTTTTGTTTTATTTCGTTAGGCCAAAATCCACTCTTCAATAATAATAAATTTTATTTTTTTTATTTACTTATGTGTTTGAACTTCGAAATTTGTTATTACTTTTGAATTTTAAAATTATTACAATAATATATTTTTGTTAGAATAAACTATGAAAATTGAGATGGTAGCTTATGGGTAAAATTTAAATGAAAATACAGTATTATTTATAACTATGTAGGAGATTAGGGTCATTGTTACTCTGTTTCATCTCAAAAGATATCACTAAAATCATTTACATGATCAATTTATATACATTAAATGTCACACCAATTTGTGCGAATGAAATTTTTGCATATTGTTGAAAGGTCAAAGAAATTGACACAAAACGAAGGGAGACAATCTCTTGGAAGAACGAACTTTTATTAAAAATGTATGGAGATGGACACTTTTGAGAGAATACGTTTTTACTATCTCAATACCACTCACTTTTCACACTAAGTTTCTCTCTAACTCTCTTGCTTTGGTTTCTTGCTTTTTGCTTGGCTCACATATGTGGCCACACCTCTTATTCATAGGCACGAGATCCTTGGAGCTTAAGTAAAGGACCTCTCTAGGTTGTTCTTGGATTCTAAATATTCTAAGATATTTATTGGTTTATTCTTATCTAAAGGAATTTTAGAATTCCTTGGAGCCTAAAGAAAACCTAGGATATTTCTAGATCTTTTCTTTAAGATATTTATTTCCGTAATTGCATACTTCAACATAATTCTAGAAAAGCTCAATTTACATGTTTACTCATATGGTAGATACTTCAAGAAATTTCTAAAATAGTTAGTGTTGTCTTCTACTTCAACAGTGCAATTTTGCTTCTCTTGTCGTGAAGAAAATGTTGTGGTTCATTGACTCGCTACAATGACGGTTGCAAACTATGAAGCACAGATACTTCATATGAGACAAAGAATCAGTATCAGACACGTATCGGATACCGATACTTCCAAATACTTTCTAGATACGTATTTGACACACGATTTGACATATCTATACTTCCAGATACTTCCCAGATACGTATCTGACAGATGATTTGACGTATCTATTTTTATGCGTACTTTTTTTTTAAAGAAAAAAGACAAGTAACTCATCTAATCTTTCTCAATCTAAATTTAGGCAACCTATTTAAAAAGCTCACTACTCGAGTCCAAAACTGAAAGAAAAAAACATACAATGAACCAAACCCTAGACTAGAATCATTCATTCTTCATCTTCACATTTGAGTCCCCACAAAGTCCACCAAAATATAAACCATTTGGATATCTTCAACAATAAGTTCTTCGTTTATCTTCATACTTCTCCCTCTAATCTTCTTCTTCTTCTTTGCAATATGAGTCACTTTTCTATTGCATTTTGTTAACTATTGTACTTCAACATCTTAGATGTTGCTTTGTTTGCATTATATTTCGGTGTTTGTATTCTATTTTGTGTATTGCTATTAACTTGTATGCTAAATTTATCTATATCCTATATTTTTTAAAGAAAAAAAATATATCTTCAACGTATTAGTATCCTCTTTTTTTAGAATATATATATATATATATATTAAAAAAATATATAAAAAAATGACGCATCGTTAGACGTATCCGTATCTTAGTTTTTTAGAAATTGACGAATCGCCGTATCCGATCGTATTCGTATTATATAGCCGTATCTGTGTCTGTACTTCATAGGTTGCAAATCAATTGGAAGAAGTTTGGCTTGAATTTGTACCCAATTTTATTTCTGATTTGGTTTTCTCTAATATGTTTGCTTTGGCTTAACTTTGTAATGTGTTCAATTAAAAAAATGTATAGTTGAAACTTAGCCAAAAGTTTACTAGTATTTTGTATAATTTAGGTTTTGTTTTTGTTAACTATTTGATTTTTTGTATTTGAAAATGTAGGTTATAAATACTAATTTCATCCTATACGTTTCCATTTGTTGTCCATTTTCTACTTGCTTTTAAGAATCAAGTAAAAAAAGTTTTGAAAACTAAAAAGAAGTAGTTTTTGTTTTTAGAATTTGATCGAGTTCATATATTTTCTTTAAGAAATGTAAAAATTAAAAAAAATAAAAATAAAAAAAATAAAAAAAATAAAAATCAAGTTTCAAAAATATAAAACTAACAACAAAATTATGATGTCAAATTATTATTGACTAAAAAATTACTAATGGACTAAAAAAGTTTAGAAATTTAATATTATATCTTAATTTACCGTAAAAATATGATCAATTTTAGTATATTTATGGATATCTAATTAGTTGCTTATTCTTTGCAGTAAACTTCGTGTTTGGCTAAGACCCAATATTTGGCAATTTTGTCTTGACAAAGGCTAGTTACATCTTGGAAAATGGTTAGTTTTGACCTAAAGAGTTTTTCCTATTCAAAAGCAACCTATTGATAAAATGAATTTTTTTAATCTCTTTTCCAATTTTTCAGACTTTAAGTTGAGGGATCCATCACGTAAAAATACAATTTTGCCCCTCAATAAATGGTCATTCAATTGTTTTTAATATGAAATCACCAAACTTACCTAACTCACATATCTTAAATTAGAAACTTCACTCTTCAGTTTCACATTTTGTTTTCAATATAGAAATGCTGTATGTGAGAATCCCAACTTCAAAGGAGTAATCCTTTTCAAAGGGTCCTAACTTTAGAGGAATAATCCTTTTTAGAGGGTCTCAAGTTCAGAGGAACAATTTCTTTCATTTTTTAGAGTTCCAGAAGAGACTAGTATGTTGAAAAATAGTCTTTTATTTTTTTAGAATGTCGGCAAAATGGAGTCAAAGAATTACTTTTTAAAGAAAATTTTCAATAACCAATGAAATTTTTACTTCTTTTTCACTTATTTACATTATAAAGGAGAATTCTTACATTTTAGGAGAAAAAGTGGAAATAAAATTGAAAAATAAAAAGTACTATAGCATGATTGAACGTAAAAAAGTTATTATTAGTGTTTTGTGATATGTCTCCTAAAGTTCAAAGTAAATGTTTTTGGGTTTTATGTCCTAAAACTCATAGATAGTAAATGTTACTAATTGACCGTCATCAATAAAGAGTTATCGATGTTAATTCAATAAATGTTATCGATTGTGTTGTATTCCATTTTGTCTTAATAACCCTAAATCTAATAAACTAACATTCAAGGTTGTCTTATGAGTCTTGAACTGTATGTGGAGATATATAGAGATCAATGTTCAAGATACAACTTAAAGGGTCTATAGTCTAGGGATAAGGTTGGGTACCTTATCTTGGTGATACTATGGATACAATCTAATTTGTATTGGAAGAGTTAAATAACATGCAGCGGGAGTATCAAGGATCCATAAGCATTCAAATTCATTAATTTTGATAAAAACTAAAGTATGCTTTTCTAAAAACAGGGTTTTAAGATCATACCTTTGATGAACTCTCCAAGAAACCGAGTGTACAACAACAGTCTTCACTTGATATCACCGTGAACCACCTCAAAACCTTCCCTACTATGCTCTTGGAGCTTTAGGCAGAGTTGTGGGACTCAAGAACAGCTTGAAAAGGTGAATAACAAAGAAGAACTCACAACAGCCGATAAGAAGAACAGTTTCTTCTCACAATAATTTTTCTCTAGAAAATTATGTAGTAATTCTTCTCAAATGACTCCAATCTTCTTTATATATTGCAGATGAACATGCAAAGAAGTGAAGTGCATGGCTTGCAGCTCATGCTTGGTGAATCAATGAAGAGAAAATAATGGCCTTTGTGTGAGCATGAAGATAGAGGTAATGGAAGAAAATTCAATCTCCATTTTGTGCAACATGCAAAATGAATTTCCATTTTTCCTTTAAAACATAAATGATTTCAAAACCATTTTAATTGAAAATTGATTTTCTTAAATTAATTTAATATCAAATATTAAATTAATTTTTGTACAATAATCATCTTCATATATTTAAATCATATTTAAATATATATTCTCTTGTTCCGTTTAATTTAAATGTTTCAAGTTAATTTCTCAAGCTACCCTAAAGCTTATCCATTTACGAGCTAGTAGGGGGACCTCGCGGACCTACAGATCATGGGCTCCAACGATTCGAGATTAATAGGCTAGACTCATTAGTCCGATCTAACCTTCGTTCGTTAACTAATGAGACACTCCACTATAGCCCATAGTTGAACTCTCCTCACTGTAGATATATTGTGTCTACTTAATAACCATAATCAGTAAGTCGATTCTTCACAGGTTGTTCGTAATCATAGTTAGGTCAAAAATACCGTTTTATCCCTGTGAATACATCTTGTTCCTTAAGTTCCTACCGATCCTCTAATGAAAAATTTTGTTTCATAATCTCTATGAAGCAAATCCTTTCTCTATCATGAGAAGGTGGGGCCCCGATTGTTCGAGACCTGGAGTCAGTACTTAAGAGAACAACCTATCTACTAACCATAAATAGGGTAGGAGTGAATTCCATCTTGCAAGACTATGTTCCCAATTATTCATCCGGTCTTATCCCCAAAATGGTAAGTTTATTAAGCAGTGCTGTTGGATTACTCTCACCGTTTTCAGATCAAAGGATAATCCCGAACAAACAGAAGTTCATAGCTAGCTCAGGATTAAGATCGAGTTAACCTACGTTATATAATAAATGAAATAGTTAGTTTTAACAGTAAACGGTCATTGTAAAGAAAAGTAACTATTTTCATAGTCTAGTCTATATGCAAACTCATTGCATTTGATGTCCCCACTCTCATGTCTCAACATGAACGATTTGTGGATCACATCGTTTGTAGCACCTTACAACTTCTTGTAACAACTATAGAGTGGGCCACATCCAATAGTGTTACCAGGATGAGATACCCAATTTCATCCATATACTTATTAGACCATTTAGGCTATGTACTATCAACTTGATCCTATTTATGTCACAACATAAAGTTACAATATTCAGACTATAGTCAAGCATGCGTTTATTGGATTTTCATAATAAGATGCAAAATCAACAAGTCATTATTATTGATAAAATAGAATGTTTAACACGAACTACGAGTTCGTCGACATTCCCAACATGTATTTGATACAAACGCAATGATCCAACGCACTCGTGTAGGTGACACGCGAATGGGGTATCCTATGCAATGAGTTTACGTAAGATCGGTCTGCGAATACAAAGTTTCTATGCTATTTGGCTCTTGGATGCTGTGGAGAATTGAGGTTAATTAGGATGGGGCTTGCACTGGTTCGGTGCAGTGTGAGGAATTTCACAGTAGAATCAGTGGTATCTTGTTTATGATCACCCTGTGCACTTCTGCCATGGGGCTTATCATCAACGCCAATGCTTGTGCAAAGGCAAAAGCTAGTAACGGTCCACAGAAAGAAGAGCTAACCTCGAGGCTTGCCAACAATCCCCCTGATCTGCTTTACGATGATGCGTCCAACATCCATAGGAATGCCTCTTGCAATGCAATAGGCAGCCATCAAACGTTCCCTTGAGATGGTCATATCATGTGTTGTTGGGATCAATCGCTTCTCAACCAAGTATACCCATAATCTTGCCTCTAGAAGTAGATGATTAGATGCCAAGGTCCAGAGGCCAGTGACAGAAATTTTCCACTGAGAGTTTAGCCTTGCTAGAACTCTTAATGCATCCACTAGGTGTTCTTCGTCTGAAACCTTGATCAGCCTGTTGCCCATTACATTAGGATCATCTTTTAACTAGTAGAGCTCGTTGATGTCATGGGCACTGAACGGCACAACACGACCCTCAATTGTCACTGCATCTTCAATCTCGTGTAGGTTGTCATGATAGAAGGTCTGCACAACACTGGGCATAACTATGGATGAATATTGACAAAATGCTTCCCATCTTAGCTCTAAGATGATGCTTGTCACAAAGTCAGGCAGAGGTGCGGGTGCTGGAAAGAATCCCATCTCCATCAGTAGGCCATCATTCTTTTTCTTTCCTGCCTTGGGTGCCCCTTTTGTGGGAGATGACTCAACCACCTTCTCTTTTCCTTTGCCTTAAGCCGCTATGAGTCTGACATGCTGTCTCTTCTTCCCCTTTTCTTCTTGCTCTTTTTCTTTCTCTTTCTTCCATTGTTCTATATCTAATCTTTTTAGCTCTTTGTTTTGCCTAATTTTCTCTCTCCTTCGCGCTTCTTCTTCTTCATTTTTCCTCCTCTCTCCCTCTTTTTCTTCCTCCAATTCTCTGACCATCGAATCAGCGAACGCTGGGATGCGCTCATCTTCTTCTTGTTTCCTTTTCATCTCCACTTTTTTAGCCGTAGAATCACGACGGACCTCTTCTTCATGCATCCTCCTAGCTAACTCATCGGAGGCAATAATTTGGCAAGCCTTTTCCATCAACTCAACCTTCCTCTTCTTCTCATTTTCTTGGTGCTTTACCAATAGCACTTATGCCCAATCCACAAAAGACTTGAGCAAGGTGACCATAGGACTAGTCACTTGCTCATTGATCGTTAATCCAGCAGTCAATCGCTTCTTTCCTTAACTTCTTGACTGACGAACTAAAAGTTCATTTTTCGCATCATTGCCTTCTTCTATGTCCCTAAGTGTGGCCACAGATGCGGCCACCCATTTGCCAGGGAGCTCTACCTCTTGTTGTTCTGTTGGCTCAGATGGCTTCATCGCCAATGGGTTTTCCACCCTAGTGGTGGTGGACTATCCCTCAATCGCCAGGCACTCAGCTCTGTGCCAACATCGTTTCTCCTTCCTCATCCTTTTTTCTTCTTTTTTTCTTTGTTTCTTCTATTTTTTCCTCTTTTCTTTCTCCTCTCTCTTATTTGCTTCTCTTTCTTTCTTTCTCTTTCTTTCTTAGCTTTCTCCCGCTCTTCTTTTTTCTTTGTAGCCACCTCATCTATCACGTATTTAATGAAACCCTCATTGTAGTCCACTGGTGCTTTCTTCTTAGGATCCATGATTGCAAGGGTTTCCCTTTACGATACCACCATCACTCCAGCCTAGCTTTCTTCTTGCCACATAGGCTGGTTAACTACTCCGACTTTAGTCAATCCCCTATCCTTCTTCATGTTGCTCAGAATGCTCCCAAAAACCTCCATATCATCATTTCTTTGCATTTCACTTGCAGTGGGAAGATTGGGTGCGACCACCTTAAGTCTGATGGCAGGAACTCTTTTCTTGCGCGGTTCCTCACGACTGGCAGAAGATGATGAAGCAGTAGGAGATGAATTTGGTTTTCGGGTGATGTTTTTTAGACGGATGGGTGGTGGGGAAGTTTAGGTTGGGTGAGAGCTTACTGGCTTGTAGCCAAGAACGTTGCTTCCTTCATCAAAATGGGGTTGCGTGTATTGGGTTTTATGTCCTAAAACTCGTGGTTTGTAAACAATAAACTTATTTTGTTATCAATAAAGATGTTATTGATGTTTTATTTAATAAAGTTGTTATTGAATGTATGCATTGCTCATTTTATTTTAGAAAGAATCTAAATCCAATAAACTAAAAATCCATGGCTATTATATGAATACTTGAACTTTATGTGGCGATATAAAGATGAATCAAGTTTGAGTAAATAGCCAAAATGGTCTATAGTATATGAATAAGGTTGGGTGTTTTATTCTGGTAACACTATCGGATGCGACCCACTTTGTAGTTGTTACAATTTGTTGTAAAGTGCTACAAAAAAATGATCCTAATTCATTCATGTATTGAAATGAGGAGTGATGGCGTCCTATGCAATGAGTTTTCATAAGATCAGACCAAGAAATAAGTCACTCTTATTTTATAACGTTGTTTACTATTTAAGAGTGACTATTTAAAAGTGATGACCTAGGTAACTTGACCTTAATTCTGAGCTAACTATGAACTCCTGTTTATTTGGAGTTATCTTTAAATTTGCATGGGTGAGGGTTGACTCAATAACACTGGCTTAATAAGCCTCCCATTTTAGGGATAAGATCGGATAGATAACTAAGAACATAGGGTACAAGACAGAATTCACTCATACCCGCTTTTAGGGATAATAGAAAGGTTATTCCCTTAAGTGATGACTCTAGATCTCAAACAAGGGGCCCTACCCTCTCATTGACCTGAGAGGGACTCAGTTTAGTGATTGGATCACAAACCAATTGTCCATTAGGGGATCAGTGGGACTTAAGGAGCAAGATGTAATCTCAGGGGTAAAATAGATTTTGACCTAGCCGTTATTACGAACAACTTGTGAAGGGTTAACTTACTAATCATGATTATATCGAGTGGACACAATATATCTACAGTGAGGGAAGTGAAACTACTGAGCTTTAGTGGAGTGATCCGATAGTTAACGAATGATGGTTAATTAGGTTAAAGAGTTTAGCCGGTTAATCTCAGATCGTTAGAGCCCATGATCTGCAGGTGTATGAGATCCCCCTACTAGCTTATATCGGGTTAAACCTTACAACAATGTGATGAATAAATTTGAAGTGTTCAAATTTGGTTTTTGGAGCAAAGCGTTAAATATATACGATATATTTAACCTAATGCTTAATAGTGAAGTAAATATAAAAAGTGAAAAAATAGGAGATATTTAAATAAGATTTAAATATCAAGATTACGAATAGGGATTCATATTGATTGGGATTAGTGTTGAATATAATATTAAATTAGTGTTGGATATAATATTAAATTAAATTAATTAAATTATTTAATTAATTATTTAATTTAAAAATTAATTATTATACTTAATTATGAAATTAAATGGAATTGGTCAAAATTACAATAAAAGTCAAAATAGTTGACTAGGTCAAAATTGCATCAAAAGTCAAAATTATTGATTTGTGTCAAAATACAATGAAAGTCAAGATGTTGACTTTTGACTTTGAAAGTCAAAAAGTCAATTGTTGCTTTGGACTTTGAGAGCCAAACTTTGACCTTTGATCAAGTTAGTGGAAATACCAATAATTGTGAGTGGGAAATTCTAACATTTACATTGCTAAGTGTTGTCTTCATATAAAGACACTTGCCCCACTAATCCCACTTTGAGTTAGTGTATTTTTAGAGTCAAATTCGCATCAAACTTAAAGTTGCATGTTTTACATGAGATGACCTATAAAAATAAGAGATTTTTTATTTTTAAGACTCTTGGTCGATTTTTTATTTTTAAGACTCTTGGCCAAGTGAGATTTTATGAGATTATTTGATAATCTCAACCTTTATTTTCTCTAAAATACTTAGCCTTTTCCTCTCCAAATTAGTCACTCACCGGATCCCACCATCCCGTTCTAAGGTTGGAGAATAGTTGGAAAGACTCGTGGTGGTAGTCTACGAACCATTTGTGAGGAGATTGGAGCTAATTTGGAGAAGTTTCGAGGCTATAAAGGTTGTATTTCTTTTTTCCCTAACCTAATTAGATTGCATGCTTATTCTTTGAAACTAACCTAATTAGATTACTTTAGATCCATTTTTCTTCCGTTGCACATGTGCTCGTTCCATCAATTGGTATCAGAGCATGTTTAAAGTACTCAATTGTAATTAATTTAATTGCACGCTTATTCTTTGAAATTAACCTAATTAGAGTACTTTCGATCCTTTATTTCTTTTGCTGTGCATGTGTTCGTTCCATCAGCTTGTTGGTGGTGTTGAAAAGCCTGGCTGGCCGAATTGGCTTCCAACGCTTTCAAAGATGGACTTTGGGTCTTCTTGTAACTAGGTAGCTAGGCATTTGTTCCTATCCGACTAGTATTGTTGGGTTTTTGGGAAGCCATAAAATCCGACAAGAAAAGGTAAAGAACTTAAGAATAAGGTGATCGAAATTTATGGAGAAGGTGAGTGCTCGAAGAGGTTGAAGGGTTTAGGGTTTAGATGAAGGTGATAAAATATTGAAATGAGGAATGGGTAGGGTTTTTATAGATGTTGGACTTGGAAAACACAAACGATGAGGGTAATGATGTCAATTACTAACATCCCATTAAATGTAGGACAGACAAAAGGATGTTTCGTCTGGGGTCGTTCTTAATGGCCCTTAGGAACTTAACCTAAAAACCTTGCACATTCCATGAGTTTAGCTTGACTGATCTTAAAACTATCGCATAATGTTCAAGATTATCGCATATGCCAAGCAATCGCAACATTCATCAATTATCGCATGGACAAGAATTCAATTTCAAATATAGTCAAGTTAAGATATCAGGAAAAAAAAATCCAAAATAGCAAAAGTCAAACAAATAAAATCAAGTAGTTACCTAAAAAACATAACAAAGATAGAGAAGACATCCCTGAAAAGATTGGAGTGAGATCACCACAGGGAGCCCCCAACACGGACGATCAAGCTTGCCCGCTTAGGTTAATGGTTTTCTTATCTCGATCAATTGAGCCTCCATAGTAAGGCTTCACATGTTGACCATTGACCTTAAAGGCATTGCTGCCATCTTCATTCACCAGATCCACGACTTTATGAGAGAAAAGTTCTCGCACGATGAATGGTTGTACCATTGGGCTTTAGCTTTCCTGAAAAAAGACGAAGATGAGAGTTAAAAAGAAACACTCTTTGCCCAACAATAAGATCTTTCTTATAGATCTAACTATCATGCCATTGCTTGGTATTTTCTTTGTAAAGCCCGACATTTTCATATGTGGTGATTCGCCATTCTCTCAATTTATTTAGTTGAAGTTTTCTTGCCTCCCTTGAGCTTTTCAAGTTAAGGTTCAACTTCTTCAGGGCCGAGTATGTCTTATGCTCAAGTTTCAATGGGAGATGGCATGCATTCTCAAATACCAAAACATAGGGGTACATGCCAATGGGCATCTTATATGTAGTTTAGTAGGCCTAGAGGGCTTCATCCAACCTTTGCGTCTAATCCTTTCGAGAGGTGTTGACCACCTTTTCCAATATGGACTTGATCTCCCGGTTTGAAACTTTCACTTGATCGTTGTTCTGCCGGTGGTATGCAGTCACTACTCTATGTTTGACATTAAATTTAGGCAACATGTTAGAAATGATGCGATTAATGAAATACGTACCTTCATCACTAATTAATGCATGGGGCATCCCGAAGTGGGAAAATATTTTCTTCTTAAAAAACTAGACCATCATGACCGCATCATTCTTCAAACAAGAGATTGCTTCCACCCATTTAAAGACGTAATCAACTACCACCAAGATGTACTGATGACCAGAAGAAGCTAGGAAGGGACCCATGAAGTCAACGCCATACACATCAAACAGTTCTACTTCTAGGATTAAAGTCAGTGACATCTCATTTTTGTTTGATATGTTGACTGTTCTTTGACACCGATTGTAACTGATAACATGGTTGTGGGCATCTTTGAACAAAGTGGGCCAAAAGTAAGCGCAATGGAGAACCTTAGTAGCGGTCCTATGCCCCCCAAAATGTCCATCATAAGGGGATTCATGACATTGCTCAATGATGTGTTGAACTTTCGTCTCGGGAATGCATCTTCTCAAAATATGATTGGTCGAAGTCTGTATAAGAATGGGCCATCCCAATGTTAAAATTTAGTCTCATGCATAAGCTTCTTCTTCTTCTATTGATATGTATAGTCTTCCGGTGTTTGAGTGCAAACCAAATAATTAACAATGTCCCATACCACGGTTATTTATCACTCAAACTCATCAGCTTCTCATCCGTTAAGCAGTCTTCAATCTTCTTCTCTTTTCTCTAAATTTTTTTACTCTCTCCGTGATAGATGGTCAGCCACATGATTCTTTATCCCTTTTCTGCCCTTAATCTTAAGGTTAAATTCTTGCAGCAACAACACTCATTTGATCAATCTAGGTTTTGCATCCTAATTTTCCATAAGATATCTGATCGCAGAATGATAAGTATATATCACTATCTTTGATCCCACCAGATATTGTCTGATTTTATCAATCACAAAGACAACGACAACCATCTCTTTCTTCGTAGTTCTATAATTCTCATGGGAATCATTCAAAGTTTTACTGGCATAAAAGATTGGATGCAGGATTCTTTCTTGCGCTGACCTAACATAGCTCCTACCGTATAATTGCTTGCATCACACATCAACTCAAAAGGCTACGACCAATCTGGTACCACCAGGATAGGCACAGAGATGAACACATTCCTAAGCATGTTGAATGCTTGGGTGCAAGCATCATTAAACATGTAGGTCTGTCGGTTTCCAAAAGTGCACTCAAAGGTTTGGCAATTTGGGAGAAACTTTTAATGAATCTCCGATAGAACCCGAAGTATCCCAAAAAACTTCTTAATGTTTTGATATTCACAGGTTCTAGTAGCTTAGAGATTGTGTCAATCTTCGCCTAATCCATTTCTAATCCTGCCTTGGAAATTTTGTGTCCCAACACAATGCCCTCAGTCACCATAAAATGGCATTTTCAAGACAAGGTTGGTTTCCTTACATCTCTTCAGTACGTTTTCCAAGTTGGAGAGATAGCCATTGTATGAATTACCAAAGACAAAGAATTCATCCATAAAAACCTCCACAGACTATTAAAAAAATCCAAAAATATAGTCATCATACATCGTTGGAAAGTCTTAGATGCATTGTAGAGCCCAAAGGGCATGCGTCGGAAGGCAAACATGCCAAAGAGACGTGAATGTTGTCTTTTCCTAATCTTTAAGCACTATCGCAGTCTGGTTATACCTAGAGTACTCATCCAGAAAGCAGAAAAATTCATTCCTCGTAAGTCTATCTAACATCTGATCAATAAAGGGAAGAGGGAAATGATCCTTCTTAGTCGCCTAATTCAACTTGTGATAATCCGTACAGATCCACCACTCGGTGACAGTTTTAGTGGGGATCAATTCTTTTTTATTGTTAGCCACAATAGTCATACCACCTTTCTTAGGCACGTATTGTACTGGCTCACCCAACTGCTATCAGAGATCGAATGAATGACTCCAGAATCGAGCCATTTAATTATCTCTTTCTTCACCACTTCGCACATAGCTGGGTTGAACCTGCGTTGCCTCTCAATAAAGCCTTTTTTCCCTCCTCTAGCCTAATCTTGGGCATGCAATACGAACAACTAATCCCCTGTATCTCTGCTAGAGTCCAACCAATGGCCTTCATATACTTCTTCAACACTTGCAACAGAGCCACCTCATCCTCCGTTTTTAACGCCACAGAGATAATGACAAGCATGGTGTCATTATCACTTAAGTATGCATACTTTAGGTGTGCAGGTAAAGCCTTTAGCTTTAAGATAGGGGCTCTTCTAAGGACAGTTTAATTTTTGTAGTTTCCTTTTCGTTTAGATTCAAGGATTCAAAACCAGAATCCGGTTTCGTCACGACATGGACTTCCTCCACAACCAAGTCACTTCCTTATTCTTCTTTCAATTCCTCTTTCAACACTTCCCAACAACCAACTCCCATATCAATTATGCGCTGACATGTTTCCAGCTCATCTGGGTAATTCAATATGTTAAACACATTGAAATTAACTTGTTGATCATCCATGTGGATGGTCAGTTTACCTTTTTGCACGTTGATCACGCACGCCCAGTGGACAGGAATGGGCGTTTAAGGATGATGGAAATTTCAATGTCAGCCTGATAGTCTAGGATAATGAAATCGGTAGGGAAGATGAAATTATCAACTTAAACAAGCACGTTCTCAATTTTCCCTTCAGGGTACGTTATGGATCTATCGACGAGCTGTTGGGTCACTGTGGTGGGCCTGGCCTTACCAATTCCCAACTTTTTAAAAATAGATAAAGGCATCAGGTTGATGCTTGGGCCCAAATCACATAACACATGGCCGAATTTCTTGCCTCTAATAGAACAGGGTAGAGTGAAGCTTCTTGGATCCTTCATTTACGCAAGAATGTTATTCTTGAACAATGCGCTGCACTCATGTATTAGTGCAACGGTTTCAAATTCGCCCAATCTGCGTTTATTCAATAGAATGTCCTTCAGGAACTTCACATAGCTCGACATTTTTTCAAGAGCTTCTACCCAGGGGAATGTTGATGTGAAGCTGTTTTAATACATCCAAGAATCTCTTGAATTGCCGACTATCATCCTTCTTTCTTAGTTTGCTTGGAAAAGGAGGCGGCACATGCAAGACTTTGCTTGCTTGGTTTTTCTCTTTTGCCACATCTAGTGTCCGTGACAAAGGTTCTGGATTTGTTGTTTGAGAGGAGTTTTTATCATGAAAGTTCATATTTGTTGGAGTTTGGTCAGAGGGTTGAGAAGAAGTAGTTAGAAGATTTCTCATTGATTCAGGGATAGCTGATTCATGGTTAATGGGTCTGTTTGTAGTAGTTGAAGTTTCAATTCTTGTCTTGTTGGAGTCTGTGGTTTCGCTGGTCTAGCTTCTCGAGTTTCAGCTGTCGGATTGGTCATTTTTCTTCCGTTGCGCAATGTCATAGCTTAACGCTACTCCTTACCATTTCCGCACGGAGCTTCAGTGTTATAGGCATGGTGCCTGGTTGCTTGTTCTTTAGATCATTAGCAATCTACCCTACTTAAACTTTTAGGTTCCTAATTGAGGAAGCTTGAGATTGGATCAATGCATCGTTCTTATAAATGTATTCTTTTAGAAACATATCTAACGATGATGATGCGTTAGAACTTGATGCATGGTTGTGATTATAATGAGAACGATTTTGATTATGTTGGAAGCCCTGATTGTGCTGATTGAATCCAGGTGGATGGCCTCTATGTGCTTGCTATTGATGTACATTTTTCTGTCCAGACTATTCTTTATTTCCTCCCTAAGAGAAGTTGGGGTGATTCTTCCAACCAAGATTATACATATTGCTAAACGGGTTATTATGAATGGAGAAAACAACCTGAGTGTCATGTGGGCAGACTTCAACAGAGTGAGGTTCTTTGTATTGTAAACAACTTACCGCCACAACCTGAGTCATGATGTTAAGCTGAGCAATGTTCTTGTTCAAAGCACCTTGATTTATGGCTATGGTCTGTAGAAGGGAACTGACGGTAGCCATCAGGGTGGCTAACAAGCTCACCGTATCTGACTGCATGATTTTGAAGGATCCGGTGAAGGTCCTTGAGCGAAAATGGGGATCAGACCCAAATCCCAAATTTTATAGAATCAAACAGTTTAGAGAAATGAGCAGAACATTATGCATTTAATCACAAAAAATACAACATGCTTAAATAAATTAGAAAAGAGAAATTTAGGATTTCAAGAGATCATTACCTTTAAAGAATCCTTCTTCACGTATTTCCTCTCCAAGAATGGTTATGAACAAACATGATCTCCAAATGGCCACCATCACTTGATTTCCTCTGTATTCTCTGGGATGAGGATCACAGGAGTTTTGTGGGCTTTGTGATTTTTGGAGAGGGAAAGGAAAAAATTGAGAGAGAGGAGATGAGAGATATGGAGAGCAAATTTCTATAAAACTTTTTTGTGTATTCTTAATCTCTCAAACGAAGAAGAAGAATAAAAAAAAAAAAAACCCTAAAAAACCACCCACTCACAATACGTGGGTTGAGAGAGAATAGGGGAGGGAAATTATTTCCGTCCCATTAATTTAAATAAAATAAAATAAAATTATAATTAATTTAATCTTAATTAGTTAGTATATATATATATATATATATATATATATAATTTATTATACATATATACATAACTATATGTTATATCACATATAACATATAACCTATAGTTTCAATTCTCTTACCAATGACATTAATATAAATCCCATTTATATTAAATTTAATTATATGAATCAAATTCATATAATTAATATTTGAATCATATTCAAATATTTATTCTCTCTCAAATAAACTTTATATTATAATGTATCAAATACATTATAGTAATTATATCATATATAATTAAAATAAATTAATTATATCACATATAATAAATTCGCTCAATTAATTTGAACAATCTAAATTAATCCAAAATCGATTCTCATTCAATCCCCGTTGAGCTACAGAGGGGACCTTATGGACTTGTAGCTTGAAGCTCCAATGGTACTTGAATAATTAATTAAACTTCTTAAATTATATTATTCAACATCCATTAGCTGTCGGGCACTCCACTAACGATTGACAGCTACATTCTTCGCACTATAGATATATTTCTATGTCCATTGGATATAACCAGTCAACAACGCGATGACCCTTCATAAATTGCTCGTATGTACAGCTAGGCCAAAACTACCATTTTACCCCTATAGTTACATCTAACTCCTTAAGTACCACTTAGCCCTCTAATGAATAATAAGTCATAGTCCAACTATGACCAAACCCTCTCGGGCCAGAAGAGAGTGTGACACCACATTGTTCAAGCCCTGGAATCAAACCTTAAGAGGGTAATTTATCTACTTACCCCAACCTTGGGGAATAAGTGAATTTCGTTTTCTGTAGCTGCATTCCCAGCTCCCCAATCAGATGAATCTTCAAAATGGTAGGCTTGTTTGAGTCAGCGATCTAGCCACTCTCATCCATACCAATCAAAGGATCACCTTCATAGGCATGAATTCACAGCTCATTCAAGATCAGGTCATGCCACCTATGGTCATCCTGGTGAAATATAAGTCTCTATTATGAACAGTGTTATAGAATGAGACTAGTCATTTCGTGGTCCGGTCTTATACAAACTCTTTTTTATAGAATACCCCCACTAATATGTCTTCACATGAATGATTAGGGTCAGAAAATTTGTAGCACTTTAAAATAATTATAACATCTACAAAGCGAGTTGTAGTCGTAGTCTCACTAGAACAAGGTATACAACGTTATCCATCAACTACAAACCATTTAGGTTATCACTTAAATATGATCCATCTGTATGACTCTAAATACATGTTTATGCTACAAAAGATAACCTTGGATGTTAGTTTATTGGTTTGTGGATTTAATGCTACTAAATGTCAAATAAAACATTTCATATTTTATTAAATAAATAAAATGTTTGGACAATACAATTACAAATTACAGAACTTTGTGAGATTTAGGGCATTAACTCCAACAATCTCCTATTTGTCCTAAAGCTAGTGGGGTGTACAATATACAATTTACACTAATATATAAGCACAAAAAAAAAAAAAAAACTAGGGCATAAAATGTACCTAGTACAAAATCTCCTACTTCTCCTAGACTATATGTGGCTTGTTCTGTAGACCCATACTCTGCAGGTGACCCTCAAACACCCTAGTCGTGAGGGCCTTTGTAAATGGATTAGCAACGTTGTGCTCTGAAGCTATATGCATGACGATCACATCCCCTCGATGTACAATCTCTCATATGAGATGATATTTCCGTGTTATGTGTTTCTCGCGTTTGTGACCGGAGGCTCTCGAGAATTAGCCACAACACCACTATTATCACAATAAAGGGTGATGGGCCTTGACATGTCTGGAACCACTTTTAGATCAGTCAGGAATTTCCCCAGCTATACAACTTCATAAGCCGCTAGGTACTCAGCCTTCATGGTGGAGTAAGCAATGCACCCTTGCTTGGTGCTCCTCCAAACTACTGCCCCTCCATTAAGAGTGAATACTGATCTTGAAGTGAATTTCCTAGAATCCTTATCAGTCTAGAAATCAAAGTCTGTGTATCCAGTAAGGATCAAATCCTTAGAACCATACACAAGTATGTAGTCCCTCGTTCTCCATAGATACTTGAGAATGTTCTTAACAACGATCCAATGATCATATCCTATATTAGATTGATATCTACTAATTATCCCTACCGCATAGTAGATGTTAGGTCTAATACATAACATCATATACATCAGGCTGCCAACAACCGATGCATAGGGGATTCGTCTCATTTCCTCAACTTCTTTAGGTGTCTTAGGATACTGTTCCTTAAACAATATAACTTCATGCCTGAAAGAGAGTAAACCCCTCTTGGAATTCTACATCAAAAACTTGACAAGCATTTTGTCAATATACGATGCCTGAGACAGAGCTAGCATTTTGTTCTTTCGATCTCTAAAGATCTGAATGTCCAAAACAAACTGCGCCTCTCCCAAAACTTTCATTTGGAATTAGTTCGCTAGCCAATTCTTAATTTCAGTCAGTAGACCTACATCATTCCCAATGAGTAGGATATCATCTATATACATCACTAGAAAAGCTACTGAACTATTGATGATTCTCTTGTAAACACAAGGCTCATCAACATTTTGATCAAAGCCATAAGATTTGATCACAGTATCAAATATTATATTCTAAGATTGAGAAACTTGCTTCAATCCATAGATGGATCGATTAAGCCTGCAAACCTTTTACTCTTAACCTTGGGATATGAATCCCATAGGTTGCTTCAGATAAATGGTCTCCTCAAGATTGCCATTTAGAAAAGTAGTCTTGACATCCATTTACCAAAACTTCTTGTTATAATATAAGGCAATGGATAAGAGGATTCAGATAGACTATAACATGGCAATAGGTGAGAAAGTCTCCTCATAGTTTACTCCCTCAATTTGGGTATAACCCTTTGAGGGAGAAAGTCTCCTCATAGTTTTCACCTTTATATCAGCATCCCATTTTCTCTTATAGATCCATTTGCAACCTTTAGGTTTTACTTCATCAGGTTGATCTACAAGATCCCAAACTGAATTGAAGTACATAGACTCCATTTTGAGATCCATAACTTTGATCCACCCATCTTTGTCAACATCCTCCATTGCCTTATTGTAAGACAATGGATCCTCAACATCTCCATCAGTTACCATAGCTAGGATTTTTGTTAAACCCATATAATGAATAAGGGGGTTCGCAACCCTCCCACTACGTCGAGGCTCCCTTAACACTTGAGGTGGATTTGACCTTCTAGATGATCCAACTTCAACAACTCTTGTTGAGGTGTTAGGCTCTTCAACTCTTGTTGAAGGTTTAATAGTTTCTTTGAAAATTTTATTTAACACAATCTTACTGCGAGTTTATGCTCCCTAATGTGGTCCTTCTCTAGAATCGAAAAAGTAATCACCTCTCATTCTTTTAAGGCAGCCTACAAATAGGCACAATTTTTAACGAGGTTCCAAGTTTTTAGGATTTTCCTTAAGCACATGTGTTGAGCAATCCCAGATCCTGAAATGGCGTGAACTACCTTTATGACCATTCCATAATTCCAAAGGTGTTCTAGTGACACTCTTGCATGGAATACACTTCAAAATATATGTTAAACGAGTCCGATAGGGATGCATAACTCATATAGACCGAACCATGTCCAACAAGGTTCGATTTCTCCTTTCTGATATACCATTCTTCCGAGGTGTACCAGTGCTGAGAGTTGGGATACAATTCCATATTCTATCAAATAGTTATGGAATGTAAGATCCAAAAACTCTCAACCTCGATAAAACTGAAATGTTTTAATTGTTTTATTTAATACATTTCCAACTTCAACGTTAAACTTTTTGAACTTTTCAAAAGATTCAGACTTCTGTTGCATTAAATAAGTATACCCATATCTTGATCAATCATCAGTAAAAGTGATGAAATATTCAAACCCTCCTCTTGCTTTAACATTCATCGGACCATAGAGGTTATGTACAAGCTCTAAGGGTTCTTTGGCCTTATGGCCATTTCCAGTAAAAGATCTTTTAGTCATTTTGCCTTCAAGGTATGACTCACACACTTGTAAAGAATTTTTTTCTAACTCGCTTAGAAGTCCATTCTTGACCAATATCTCAATTCTGTTTAGATTGATGTGTCCTAACCTTAGGTGCCAAAGACAAGCATTTTCTTTAGGATAAATTTTAAGTCCCTTCTTCTGAGTTACCGCAGTTTTAAACATTTCAGTGTTAAAGAGGTCTTTAGTCTCTAACGGTCTTAGCACATACAAATTATCTTCAAGATTAGCACAACAAATTAATACTCCATTCTTGTAAATATACATTTTATTCACTTAAAAGTTAAGAGTGTAATGTTGTTCAAGAAGACATTTTATAGAAATTAGGTTCCTTTTCAAACCTGGAACCACATAACATTATCTAATAAAATATAAGATTTCTGTAAGCAGAGTTTGAGCCATCCCACTGCCATAGCTGAGACGACATACCCAGCTCTGACACGCATCGTCATCTCCCTAACTTCCAGTTGCCGCTAGGAGCTAATTCCCTGAAATGAAGAACAATTATCCAGGTAGAATCATCATTCTCCACAAAATAAGTCTCCAATACAAGTAAATCATATTTACCTTGCTTGGCCTTCTGATGCGATATTTTATGTAGTGGAAATACGGATGATATGCGTTGATGGATTTGCGTTGTGCACTTAAGTTTTCTCAGCGGAATTCAAGTGTAAATTCCTCTGAGTTTCCTGGTAAGTCCAGGGTCGAACACAGGGACTTGTGAAAATAAATTGCGTTGGTAATTTTGATGAAAACTTTGTGGTAACCGGATGAATAAATAAAGTGTTTTGTTTGTTGATTGTGTTGATTAAAGATAAATAACAAATGCGACGGAGTTTGAAAAGAGTTAGTAAACGGGAAATGCGATGAATATGCGGTGAACGGGTTGAGAAAGGTTTCGGCTAACACTCCCTAGAATGCGTTCATGTTTGCGATCATGCAACATGAATACAACAGTAAACCACCTCTCGGCGCGAATACCCTGGCTTCTAAGGCTAGAACGCATGCGATATATATGCGATAAGTCTACAGGGTTTACACATAAACCTCTATTTCTATTTATGTGATGACAACATGACAACCACATAAATATGCGACCACATAATATCATTCCCATTCCTAGGATGCATGCGATGCAAGTTGAAAAACAGAGTTTATCTCTAAGTCCCTATCTCTTATTTATGCAAGCCTAATCGTGCTCTTTCGAGTTCAGATTCTAACCTAACTCTCTCGAGACATTAGGTTCTTTCTTTAGACTCTCTCTCGAGTAACTCTAAGGGTATTTTGCACAGCATAAAACAAGATAATCGCATGCAATGAACTTCCTAGGTCATGTTAGCTTAATTCTTCTCAACCCATTCGACTAGTTTAGCTACTCATGCGTATTAAGAGAGTGAGCAGATGTAGAAATAGAACTTCCATTGAATAGATATGAAGATGAAGTACAAAATAACAATGCAAGTATAATAAAGAGCCTGGTAGCAAATTCTTGCTGCCAGGTGTTTACACTGTTTCTACTCGTGCTCTAAAGATAATCTTGCTCTTGTGAGAGTCGGCCCGCTCTCTGCTCTTACGCCCCAAGGTTCTCTCTAGAGTTTCCCTGGGCGATCTTCGGTGCCACCACTCTTCTCTTGTTCTGCCTTAAAATGGAAAAGAAATTATTAACAGAAGCAACTGGTTAACTCATCAACCTATCAACCCCTTCACTGAAGAATGCCCTTCGTATTTATAGAGCATCCATGGTCAAAGGCGGCTTCTCTCTCCTGGTTGTACAGATGGGACAACTTTAATTCTTGACTGATGCGCCGGATAATTGTCATCGATAAAGCTGAATGTACTTTTTGACTGTTATCCGCTGTCAACTTAATTTGGATCCGACTATCATCAGCTTTCTGTCCCATCGCTCTTAATTGTCCTTTCACCCGGATGTGCCCACCATGTTGTGCTGACCAAGTTGCGGCGATCCTTCTTGGGCGAATGTTTGTGAGCACGACCAATGAAAAGCCTTGCGGTAAAGTTGCGCTCGACCAATGAATTCCTATGATTACAATCTTTGCATTGCGTTAACGCATATTCTGCAAAAAATACAAAAATAAATAGTTCTAATGCGCTGAACGCATGCGACCACAATATTATAGAACTTATGCTTAATGGATGCAATTTAACATATTTCATCAACGCAATCCAACATTGTTTAAGAACTTAGCACTATGATAACGTGCATTTCTGTCCGTTATCACCTTCTTCTTTCTACCAAGTATTTGGGATAGTTCCTCTTGCAATGTCCCTCGTGGTTGCAATGGAAATAGATTCTCTTTACAGCCTCGACCCTCTTTCCCTTCTGGGCAGCAGTTGGTGGGTTAGCTTTTCCCTTTCCACTTTTCTTCTTCTACTACTTTTTGGTGCCGAAAAAAGAAGGCATAGACTTAGTTCTAGAGGAAGATCCTCTATAGAATTTCTTTGAGGATGAGGCGACATTTGCCTCTCCTTTTTGCTTCTTGCTTTTCTTCAAGAACTAAAAAGTCCGAAGCTCATTGAGCAAGGTGATCAGGTTGTAATCAATCCTGTTTATAACATCATTGATATGAAACTATAGGAAACTTTTAGGTAAAGATTCCAAGATGAAGCTAACCTGACTGGCTTCATCAATGACATGCTTATTCATCTCTGCCACATTGAAGTGGACCAACATGTTTAGAACATGTTCTCTAATAGATGCCCCCTCTTGCATACTGGCATTGAAGATGTGTTTTAGAGCGTCGTGTCTGAGTTATGCGAATGATTGTCCAAACATCCCTCGCAAGGACTTCATGATATCACGGGCAGAGATCAAGGGCTCATGCTTCTTGGCCAAGACTTCTGGAAGGTTTACCAAGATATACACTCGAGCCTTCTCGTTTGTCTGTGTCCATCGCTCGTATGCTTCTCGAACGTTTCAAGTAGCATTTGGAGTAGGAGCAGGAGTACAATCCTCTATAAGGACAAAATGGAAGTCATTAATGATCAATATTGTGTTCGTTTTCTTTTCTAAGTTGTATAATTTTCGTCCGTAAGTTTATCGGCGGTGAGCAAATTTAAAGTCGCTGAAGTCATGATTAATAAATTGTTGAAACCATACAAATTATCTATATTAGAATACTATGCATTAACCCATTTGGAAAAACTAATCAAATTTAGCAAAATAATCTAATGCACCCTAAATGACATCTATTTTGCAATGATGTTTCAGTGAGACAGGACAAAAGCCACCACGGGTAATCAGGTGCCCCTTCACTGAAATGAAACTATCTTAACTAATAAACAGAACAACTCCTTGTTATTGTAACTATCAGTTACCATTGTACGGTCCAGAAATTGTTAAACTCACTTAACATTTCTTGCAAGTGTAATGCTTATTAAACACTTTAATAAAATTTAATCAACCATTGCATGCTTATTGTAATCTATCTAATTCACCTTCCCAAGTAAGTTCCCAGGTAGGAGTGTTACGTTTCCATCAACTTAAATACCCCAGCCTAGACAGAACAAACCTTAGACAAAAGTTCCCTTATAGATACCTTTGATACAAATTTAATCTTTCAATTAAGAATCAATTTAATCCTGTTTAACTAATCAAAGTATTAACCTTAATTTCTAATCTTATTAGAAAAGTGATTTTAGGTCTATGTGAATCATATTTTAAAACCATTTAAAAAAATATTTTAACCTAAGGTTTACATGCAATTATGAATTATTGATTTTAATTACTAATTTTATTTAATTATAACTTTTATAAACAAATGAAATAAATTAAAATAAAAAAAATTCATTCATTGACATACTTAATAAATTATAACAATTATAAATTACCTAAGGTAGTGTCATGCTTCATGCCATTCCATTTCATTGCTAACTATATATAACACTTATATAATAAGGTAATGAAATAATTAATAACATTCATCCATACATTCACAAAACTATATATTATAACACATATAATATAAATGATGCATGATAATGTTATTAATATATGCAAATATACACTATATCACTTATATTGTATGATGCATGAGCATACTATAAAATTTAAATCATGCAACTATATATATTATAACACTTATAATATAAATGATGAATGAAATTAGATGTATAACCTATGGTGGGGTTTTATACTATATGACATATAATATGACACACACACACACACACACACACACACACACACACACACACACATAAATTAAAATCATACATCAAATGCATAATTAATAAAATAATTATTGGACAGGGATTAGAAACTTAAACAAATAATTAAATTAGTATAACACTTATGTTAATTTAATTAATTAGAAAACATCTAACTATTACAAAATAATAGTCAACCGGTTCAAAACAAGTGAACCGAACCTTGAACCGCTTGAACTGAACCATCCAGCACCGGAACCAGATCTGAATCGCTCGAACTGCACGAACTGGACGCGTACCAGCCAGCCATGAACTGAATCGGACAAGAACCAGTTTGTTCTTTCCATCTTGGAGCATTGCAACGCTACGAAAAGAACAAAGCGTTGTTCTTCTTCGCAGCTTTGCAACGCTAGGACACAATGTTGAAACTTTGCGGTACAGTCTCCACTGTACAACCATGTTCTTTGATTCTCCTCCAAATTTGGTCTCGTTTTCTTCAGGACGTCATCGAAAAACCCACAAACGACTCAAGTGTTGGGATTAGTGTCCAAATTCTCCGGGAGTCTCGTAGGTTGTAATTTATATAAATTGTTATGAATAAAAGAAGAGTTATTTTATTTGGCATTTACACATATCCATGGTTATTGTATGTAAACTTAATCATGTATATGAGATATACAAGTGGATCATGCCTTAAATGATAACCTAAATAAGTCTGTAGTATAAGCATTAAGGAAGGATACCTAATCCTGGTGACACTACGGATATAGCCCGCTTTGTAGAGGTTTGCAAGTGTTGTGAACTACTACAGATGGTAGATCTTGACCATTGATGTGGAGAGATGCGAGCGGGAGTGTCCTATAAAAAGAGTTTGTATAAGACTGGACCACGAGATGATTCGTCTCTGTATATAATGTCGTTGATACTGGAGACTTTAAACGACCATAGGTGACATGACCTCAAACATGAGTGTTTTGGGAACTCCTACCTTTGAGGGAGGTCCTTTGATTTGTATGGGTGAGAATGGCCAGATTGCTAACTCAACATGCCTACCTTTTCGGGGACTTGTCTGATTTGGGAGCTGGGAACTCAATTATACAAGATGGAATTCACTCATTCCCCAAAACATGGGTAAGTAGATAGATTACTCCCTTAAGGGCTGATTCCGGGTCTTGAACATAGTGGCCACAACTTCTCTTTGGAAGAGAGAACTCAATCATAGTAGGACTATGACTTATGTTCATTAGAGGGATCAATGGTACTTAAAGAGTTATATGTAACTACAGGGGCATAACAGTTATTGGCCCAACTATACTTGCGAGCGATCAGTGAAGGGTTATCGCATTGTTGATTGGTTGATATGGACACATAATATATCTGTGGTAAGGAGAGTTCAGCTGTCGATCTTTAGTGGAGTGTCTGGCAGTTAACGGATGGTGGATCTCGTGACTAAGGAGTTTAGTCAATTATTCATGTACCGTTGGAGCTTCGAGCTACAGGTCCATAAGGTCCCCTTGGTAGCTCAATGGATTCAAGTTGAGAATCAGTTCTTGGTGTTGATTTGAAATATTCAAATTGACAAAAGGCAATTCGATTATATATGATATGATCGGTGTGATGTATGAGATACATCAAGTGGAGGATTAATATAAATGAGATTTACATTAAGTGCCATGAATTAGAAAAAGAGCTATGGTTTATATATTTCATGAGATGAAATATTAAAACTATAGGTTATAAGTATACTATGGTAAATTGGTTATCATATATATTTATAATAATATTAATTATTGGATAATTATCTCTTTTTCTCTAATAACCAATTGAGTGGGAGGTTATTGGTGGTTTCATGGTAACCATGAGTTAAAGGGAAAAACGTTTTCCTAAATTTAGTAGTT
Organism: Benincasa hispida; assembly: GCF_027475165.1. Taxonomy (NCBI): domain Eukaryota; kingdom Viridiplantae; phylum Streptophyta; class Magnoliopsida; order Cucurbitales; family Cucurbitaceae; genus Benincasa; species Benincasa hispida. The sequence goes on along the minus strand of NC_143488.1, from coordinate 37,907,593 downwards.
GTGGAATTGAGATTTCTATTCTTGAAAATTACTCACGGTTGGCTGTCAAATGGATTAGATTCACTAAATGATAACTGAAGAAGAGACTATATGATCGTGGAGTGACACTACACGACAGTCACTTAGTTGGCCGATAGCCAAACAATCGCAGAGTTTCTTCTAAACAATTGGGCATCATCTATACAATAGACTTTTCATCTCACACTTGCTTAATCATTTACACAATTGTTCTTCCTCAATCGTTTAAAGGCCGTTCGATGTGTTCGTGATCTTAGAGATCGTTGTGTTTGTGATTGTTGTCATTGTGCTGTGTTGCGGTCATAGTGTTCGAGCGTTCGAGTTTGCAGTCTTGCTGATTGTTCGAGCGTTCGTGATCGTGAGTGTTTGAAGATGAGTCTTCAAAGGTATGTTAATTTTTCCCTTGATCTTATTTAAAGCATGCTGTAATTCTGTATGTTGCATGACCAATTAGTTTCTGTTTATGTACTATAATTGTGTATATTCAAATACAAATGGAATTTGGAACGATTATTCTACTACTCTGGAAATCCTCATGTCCGATTTTCTTCAATTGGTATCAGAGCCAGGTTGTTCTGATATTCCAAATTTCACTTCTATTTTGAACTTCTTTTATAGTCGTGGTGGGTATTATTCATTTTGTTTAATTGTTAAATGCGTTTATGGATGGCGTTGATGAATGTCTACAGGTTTAATTTCCTCTGTTTAAAGCTTTCTTTAAATTACAAAGTGTTAATTTATAAGGGTCCCTGTGGTTTTTGGGCATAATTAACATGTAGTCGAGTCTGTAATTCAAAGTGTTTAAGTTAGTCGAGTCGTTCATGATGAAGTTTCGAAGCATGGAGATGCGATTCTCAGTGAAGAAGAAGACCAAGAGTTGGTCGTGTCGCGTAGCCTTAGGTAAATGATTGTTGGGATTTGGCAAAACGATCGTGTAGATTTTCCTATGCAATTGTGTAGTATTTACTAAACCATCGTTTAACTGGGGTAAAATGTTTGCTCTATCACGTAACGTTGGTTGCCTGATTGCGTAGGCGCTGGAGGTAAACGATCGAGTGGGAGCATATGATGCTCATCATTTAGAAAAATATGTGCACTAAATAGTCGTGTAGTTAGCATGCTCATCGCAAGTCACTAAATACACGATCACACGGTATATGATACTTAGGCGCTCGCGCAGTGATTGTTTAGACAATTGTGCTTCACGCATCATTGTCGTTTAGACGATCGTATAAGGCTTGCATTGTGAAGCGCGCTGCACGATCGGGTACCTCATGCTTCATCGCACAATAAAAGGTACACGATCATTTAGCTCTAGAAGCGTAGGTAAACGATTGAGTAAAGCGTTTGCTCTTTTGTGTAGACGATCGCAAGGACGTTTTGGTACACGATCAATGGAGACGTGGACTTCGACCGGACAGTTCAAGACCCGGTTCGCCTGTTGAACTAGAGACTCCTTGTTTTTGTAATAGTTAGCTTTTGTTTTGTGGATTTTGAGGCAATTTTTCCCGGTTCATCAACATTTTTTTATACACGAGATGTATGTTGTTTATATGGCATAGAGTATGACATATAGATTTGAAACCCACCTTAGTTTGTGCAATTATTCATGCATCATGTATTATAAGTGTTATAATATAGCATGAAAAAATTAAATGAAAGCATGCACATGCATCATGAAATATAAGAGTTATATTTGTGCATGCAATGAGCATATTCATACATCATCTTTATATTATAAGCATTATAGTATAAGGGTGAATGGAAGCATGTTTTGCTTGGTTCGTTGCTTGTTTGTATAAGTGTTGGATAAAAAGTAGTAATAAATGAACAATGCATGGAGCATGACACTTAGGCTGTTTGTAAAAGTTATGAATGCCTTTTATGTGTTAGCTTTACGTTGTGAATGGTTTTGGTTGTTTCTGTTATAAGTGTTATAATAAAAATGAGAACTAAAATCGATAAGAAAGAGTTGCATGCGGACTTAGGGTGAACTCATGTTTTAAAAGGGTTTTAAAATTGGATTGAGATAGACTTAAGTTCAAAGGTTCTAATGGGATTAATAACCTAGTTTAATCTTTTTAAATCTGTTTAATAGGATTAAATTGATTGGCATAAAAGATTAAAATTATATTAAATCTATATATAAGGGACCTTTTGTCTAAGGCGGGTTCTGTCTAGGCTGGGGTATTTAAGCTGATGGAAACGGAACACCCCTACCTGGGAACCTACTTGGAAAGGTGAATTAGATAGATTTTTCTGCAAGTATGTGATAGTTGGTCAAAGGCTCCATTAAAAAGTTTAATGGATGATGATCAAAAGTTGTTAAACTATCCAAGGTAAATATTACTCTTAGGCAAACCTAAAAAGTCACTTAGTTAAAATTCTTAGTCGTGTGTTTTCTAAGTAAACTAAACACTAGGTTATAAAATACTCAGTGGGAGGAAGAGATGTATCTGGTATATCAATTATTCTACTCACGTTTCTCCTTGAATGCTCATGCCATTAGATTCATGCTTGGCATCGTGGTGGCCTGGGAGTATCCCCCTTCGAATAGTGTTTGCATGAGTCAATATCAAGGTGGACGGAGAGCGTGTTTATAGTAAGTGGGTGAAGGGTGTGTGTCAACACGTCCTATGGTCTCTGTCATTGGTTTGCACCATGAGATCATTCTGTACTCCCTCGTGGCGCCCTAGGAATGCCCCCCTTCAAATGGGTTTTGTGTAGTTTGTCAAGATTAAAGTGAACTCCAAAAATGGATAGAGTCGCTTTAGTTTTTGCCCCAATTGGATTTTTTCCCTTCGGATTGGCTACTTGGGGCAGAACTCTAGGGTCTAAAATGGCGAGCCACACTTACAGGAAATTTTTAAGTAAGTTAATGATTTCTTGACCAAATCAATGATGGCTAGTCGTTATAGGCACAGGAGTTATTCTGGTATTAATGACTAGTTGACACTTTCTCAATTCAGAGGAGGGATAATTAACCTCCCTTCGGCGGCTTTTTTTTAAACCTTTGAAGCATCATTGTGAAACTAGATGTCACACAGGGTTCATGTTAGTTTTGCTAAACCTTATTGGATGTTGTATGTTTTTTCAACGGGTGTTTGCTTAAAACCTAAAGTAGGTCAATGTGTTTTTTGTTTTCAGCAACGTGTTTATATTTCTGTTTAATGCCTCTAATTTGACCGGTTATATACAGTGGAAAGAGTCTTGTAAAACATATTTCGTGGTAAACGACCTCGAATTTGTCATGGTTGAGGAATGTCCTCAAGTCCTGACCCTTGATGCACTGCGAAGTGTTCGTAATGCATATAAGGTGTGAATGAAGGCTAATTCATTGGCCCAACTTCACATTTTGGCTAGCATACCTGATGTTTTGGCCAAAAAGGTTGAGAACAAGTCATTGCACGTGAGATCATGGACTCGTTGCAAGATTTATTTGAACGTCGGCTCTTACGTTTTGAGCACAAAGGGATGGATGACAAAACCAGTAGTGTCAGTTCCCAAGTTAAACTGCAGGAAGAGGAAGCAATTGTTGCTGACTCTGTTGAAGTTCATAGAAGAGAAGTGTTCTCTGAAATGGAACTTAAAGCTTATTTAGGTTCTGATACTGATTCCACTACGCTCCAAAAGTGGAGGATGTCTAAAGACAGTAAATCTGATTTATTGGTCTTGAAGACGTGTTTGGTTGAGAATGATGATTTTACCTGGATCCTCGATTCAGGTGCTACTAATCACGTCAATTTCTATTACCAAGGATTCAATTCCTGACAAATGTTGCCACAGGGAGAGATGACTCTTCGAGTCGGTACTGGTGAGATTGTTTCAGTTGTTGCTATAGGCAGGCTGAAGTTATTTTTGGACAAGAAACATTATCTGTTATGGATAATGTTTTCGTAGTTCCTCATATCGAGAGGAATCTCGGTTTCTTGTCTCATTGAACAAGGATATACCGTCTCCTTTTTTGAGAATAAAGTATTTTTTTTTTTCAAGAATGGAATGGAGGCTGATTTTGGTTCAATGGAAAGTAACTTATATGTACTAAGGCCATTAGTCATAAAAGCCTTGTTTAATACTGAAATGTTAAGTACAACGACAACAACTAAAAGACCAAAGGTTTCTCCTAAGGAAAAAGTCCATCTTTGGTATCTAAGGTTAGGTCACATCAACCTCAATAGGATTTAGCAGTTGGTGAAAAGTGGACTTCTAAAGAGTTTAGAAGAAAACTTCTTACCAGTGTGTGAATCATGCCACGAAGGCAAGATGACCAAACGACCTTTTACTGGAAAAGGTTACAGAGCCAAGGAAGCCTTGGAGCTTGTACATTCAGACCTTTATGGTCCGATGAATGTTAGAACTCGAGGTTCTCATGAATATTTCATCTCTTTCATAGATGATTATTCAAGGTATGGGTATCTTTACCTAATGCAACGTAAGTCTGAAGCCCTTGACAAGTTCAAGGAGTATAAGGCTGAAGTTGAAAACATGTTAGGTAAGAAGATAAAAAATACTACAATCTGATCATGGTGGAGAGTATATGGACCTCCAATTCCCGAACTATATGATAGAACATGGGATTGTGTCCCAACTCTTGGCCCTAGGTACACCTCAGTAGAATGGTGTATCAGAAAGGAGAAACAGAACCTTGTTGGACATGGTTCGATCTATGATGAGTTATGCTCATCTTCCAGACTCATTTTGGGGTTTTGTAGTGGAGACTGCATGATACATTCTGAACAATGTTCCCTCAAAAAGTGTTTCTGAAATACCGTTTGAGTTATGGAGAGGCGGTAAAGGTATTTTACGCCACTTTAGGATTTGGGGGGTGTCCGACCTACTTGCTTGTGACTAACTCAAAGAATTTGGAACCACGTTTGAAAGTTTGCCTCTTTGTAGGCTACCCTAGGGAAACGAGGGGTGGATACTTCTATGATCCGAGTGAAAACAAAGTGTTTGTTTCTACAAATGCTATCTTCTTGGAAGAAGACCACATAAGGGATCGTAAACCATGAAGTAAGCTTATTTTACGTGAGATTTCTAGTGATACTGAGATTATTAAGGGTTCAACAAGAGTTGTTGAACAAACTGACAGATCAACAAGAGTTGTTGATGTCGGTACATCTAGTCAACCAGCTCAAGAGTTGAGACTACCTCGACGTAGTGGGAGGGTTATGAACCCACTAGATCGCTACATGGGTTTGACTGAAGCCCAAAACATTATTTCTAATGATGGGGTCAAGGATCCATTGTCTTTTAAGAAAGCAATGGAGGATGTTGACAAGGATGAATGGATTAAAGCCATGAATCAGGAGATGGAGTCTAGGTAGTGGACTATGAGGAAACTTTCTCACTTGTTGTCATGCTCAAGTCTATCAAGATACTCCTGTCCATAGCCACATTTTATGATTATGAAATTTGGCAAATGGACGTCAGGATTGTCTTTCTTAATGGTAATCTTGAGGAGACCATCTACATGACTCAACCAGAGGGGCTCGTAGTCCCAAATCAAGAGCAAAGAGTTTGCAAGCTTAATAGGTCCATTTATGGGCTAAACAAGCCTTTAGATCTTAGAACATTAGGTTTGATAATGTGGTCAGATCCTTTGGCTTTGATCAAAACATTGATGAGCCTTGTGTTTACAAGAAGATCATCAACAACTCAGTAGCTTTCCTGGTACTATATGTGGATGATATCCTACTCATTGGGAATGATGCAGGGTTTCTGACTGACATTAAAAAGTGGCTAGCTGGCCAGTTCCAAATGAAAGATTTGGGTGAGGCACAATATGTTCTAGGGATCCAGATCATTCGGGATCGTAAGAACAAGAGGTTAGCCTTGTCTCAGGCATCGTACATCGATCAAATGCTGATCAACTATAGGATGGAGGATTCCAAGAGGGTTTTGTTACCCTTCAGGCATGTAATCGTTTTGTCTAAGGATTAGTGTCCTAAGACACCTCAAGAAGTTGAGGAGATGAGATGGATTCCCTATGCTTCAGCTGTTGAAAGCTTAATGTATGCAATGTTTTGTACCAGACCTGACATTTGCTATGCAGTAAGGATTGCCAGTCGGTATCAGTCCAATCCAAGATTTGATCACTAGACAGCGGTCAAGATGATCCTTAAGTATCTTCGGAGAACAAAGAACTACATGCTCGTGTATAGAGATAAGGATCTGATCCTTACAAGATACACAGAATCTGACTTTCAGGCCGATAGAGATTATCGTAAATCGATATCAGGGTCAGTGTTCACTATGAATGGAGGGGCTGTAGTGTGGCGAAGCATCAAGCAAGGATGCATCGCAGACGCTGAATACGTAGCAACTTGTGAAGTAGCTAAGGAGGCTGTTTGGCTAAGGAAATTCCTTACAGATTTGGAAGTTGTTCCAAATATGGATTTACCTAACACTCTTTATTGTTATGACAACGAGGATGTGGAAAATTTGAAGAAGCTTCAGAGTCATCATCGGGGCCAGAATATAGAACGGAAATACATCTTGATCAGGAAGATTGTGCATCGTGGTGATGTGATAGTCATGAAGATCTCGTTGGAGCACAACGTTTCTGATCCATTTACAAAGGCTCTCATGGCTAAAGTGTTCGAGGGTCACCTAAAGAGTCTGGGTCTACGGGATATGCCGCATCTTATCTAGGGCAAGTGGGAGATGATATTGGGGTATACCCTAGTTTATTGTATATCGTACATGTATTTATCTTATATTATACATTAGTCTCCCGAGGCATTAGGATAGGTGGGAGATTGTTGGGATTGATGTCCTAATTCTCTTGGAGTCTCGTAGTTTGTAATTTATACACATTGTTATGAGTGAAATAAGAGTTATTTTATCTGACATTAACTCATACTCAATAAACAAAGCTCCATGGTTATTGTATGTAAAATTAGGCATGTATATGAGATATACAAGTGGATCATGCCTTAAGTGATAACCTAAATAGGTCTGTACTATAAGCATTAAGAAGATATACCTGATCCTAGTGACACTACGGATACGGCCCACTTTATAGAGGTTTGCAAGTGTTGTGAACTACTACAGATGGTAGATCCTGACCATTCATATGGAGACATGCAAGCAGGGGTGTTCTATACAAAGATTTTGTATAAGATCGGACCACGAGATGATTCGTCTCTATATATAATGCCGTTGATACTGGAGACTTACATCTCACCTAAACGACCATAGGTGACGTGACCTCAATCCTAAGTGTTTTGGAAATTTCTGCCTTTGAGGGTGATCCTTTGATTAGTATGGGTGAAAGTGGCCAGATTGCCAACTCAACATGCCTACCTTTTTGGGGACTTGTCTGATTTGGGAGCTAGGAACTTAATTATACAAGATGGAATTCACTCCTTCCTCGAAGCAAGGGCAAATAAATAGATTGCTCCCTTAAGGGCTGATTCCGGGCCTTGAAAATAGTGGCCACATCTTCTCTTTGGAAGATAGGACTTAGTTATAGTAGGACTATGACTTATGTTCATTAGAGGGATCAGTGGTACTTAAGGAGTTAGATGTAACTATAGGGGCATAATGGTTATTAGCCCAACTATACTTACGAGCGATCTGTGAAGGGTCATCACACTGTTGATTAGTTGATATGGACACATAATATATCTGTGGTAAGGAGAGCTTAGCTGTCGGTCTTTAGTGGAGTATCTGGAACGGATGGTGGATCCCGTGACTAAAGAGTTTAGTCAGTTATTCACGTATCGTTGGAGCTTCGAGCTACAGGTCCATAAGGTCCCCTTGGTAGCTCAATGGATTCAAGTTGAGAATCAGTTCTTGGTGTTGATTTTTAATGTTCAAATTGACGAGAGGTAATTCGATTATATATGATATGATCGGTGTGATGTATGAGATACATCAAGTGGAGGATTAATGTATGTGCCATGAATTAGAAAAAGAGTTATGATTTATATGTTTCATGAGATAAAATATTAAAACTATAGGTTATAAGTATACTATGGTAAATTTGTTATCATATATGTATGTATAATAATATTAATTATTTGATAATTATCTCTTTTTCTCTAATAACCAATTGAGTGAGAGGTTATTGGTGGTTTCATGGTAACCGTGAGATAAAAGAAAAAATGTTTTCCTAAATTTAGTAGTTGTGGAATTGAGATTTCTATTCTCGAAAATTACTCACGGTTAGCTGTCAAGTGGATTAGGTTCACTAAACGATAACTGAAGAAGAGACTATACGATCGTGGAGTGACATTACATGATAGTCACTCAGCTGGTCGATAGCTAAACGATTGTGGAGTTTCTTCTAAACGATTGGGCATTGTCTATACGATAGACTTGTCATCTCCCCCTTGCTCAACCATTTACACGATTGTTCTTCCTCTGATCTCTTCCTCTAACCAAGTCCACATGGAGCCCACACTTCTGGATTCTCACATCGAGAATACCAAGGTAGCTATTGTGGTGGTGTCGTACTCAACTCGACATTGTTCAAGGTTTTTGAAGGTCGTTCACTGTATTCGTGATCTTGGAGATCGCTGTGTTCATGATTGTTGTGATTGTGCTGTGTTGCGGTCTAATGTTCAAGCATTCGGGTTTGCAGTCTTGCTGATTGTTCGAGTGTTCGTGATCGAGGGTGTTTGAAGATGAGTCTTCAAAGGTATGTTAATTTTTCCCTTGATCTTTTTAAAAAGCATGTTGTAATTTCGTATGTTGCATGACCAATTAGTTTCCGTTTATGTACTATAATTGTGTATGTTCAAATACAAATGGAATTTGGAACGATCATTCTGCTGCTCATGGAAATCCTCGTGTTTGATTTCCTTCATCAAGAACATAAAATTACAGACCCGATCACAAATAAAATGCCGCAAATCATGGGCCCTTACAAATTAAATTGCAAAATTGAAAGCGATAATACACTGTGACCAATCCCGAAACATCCATTAATCATAAACATTCATCAATAACATATTCATCACATGAATAAATTGACATAATGGATCCCACCATGAAACTGTGAAATTATTCTGAAATTCTAGAAAAATTTGGGCCAAAAACCTAACTCTGATACCAATTGAAGGTTCTGGTGAAGGTCCTTGAGCAGAAACGGGGATTGGACCCAAATCCCAATTTTTACAGAATCAATAATTTTACAAAAGTGAACATAACATTATGCATTTAATCACAAAAAATACAACATGCTTAAATAAATTAGAAAAGAGAAAATTAGGGTTTCAAGAAACTCTTACCTTTGAAGAACCCTTCTTCACAAATTTCCTCTCTAAGAATGGTTACGAACAAACACGATCTCCAAATGGCCACCACCACTTGATTTCCTCTATATTCTCTAGGATGAGAATCATAGGTGCTTTGTGGGCTCTGTGATTTTTGGAGAGGGAAAGGAACAAATTGAAAGAGAGAAGTTGAGAGTGAAGTTACTTCACGAGACAAAAGACAAAAATCAACTCAACTTTACGAGACAAAAGACTGACTTTTGTCTCTGTAAAGTTGAATTGATTTATGTCTTTTGTTTTGTGAAGTAACTTCACAAGACAAATTTACAACATCACGAGACAAATAACAGAGAGCTTTCAAGCTATTTTACAAACTTTTCAATGTTGAGAATGTTGGGGTTGATGCCTTAAATCTCTTGGATCCTGTAGTTTGTAATTATATTGTACAAACAATTTATTTATTTAATAAAATATGAGGTATTTTATTCAACATATAGTAGCATTTATCCATAAAACCAATAAACAAAATTTATAATATCACTGATAGAAGTCTATCAGTGTCTATCAGCGTCTATCATTGATAGTTCTAATATTTTGCTATATTTTGTAAATTTTCAACAGGTTTACCATTTGAAATAATTTTTCTTAATTAATTATCCTAGTACCATTAGAGCTTCAATCTACAGGTCCATAAGGTTCTCCCTATAGCTCAATTGGGATTATTAATAATTAATTTTGGATTAATTTAAATTTTTCAAGATAATTGAGGGATTAATTATATATGATATAATTAAATTGTGTCAATTATATGTGATATAATTGTCAGAATGTATTTGATACATATAGCTTAATGGGAGAAAATAAATATTTGTGTGCGTGCGTGTGGGTGTGTGTGTGTGTGTGCGTGTGTGTGTGTGCATGAGTGTGCGTGTGTGTGCGGGTGTGTATGTGTCTGTGTGCGTGCGCGCGCGTGTGCGTGCGTGTGTGTGTGTCTGTGTGTGTGTGTGTGTGCATGCGTGTACGTGTGTGTGTGTTTTTGTGTGTCTACGTGTGTGTGTGTGTGCGCGCGCGTGTGTGTACATGTGTGTGTGTGTGTGCGCGCGCGTGTGTGCATGCGTGTATATGTGCGTGTGTGCATGTGTGTGTGCGTGTGTATGTACGTGTGTGTGTGCGTGTGTGTGTGTGTGTACATGTGTGTGTGTATGCGTGTGTGTGTGCGTGTGCGTGCGTGTGCAAGTATGTGTGTCTATGCATGCGTGCGTGCGTGCGTATGTGTCTGCTTGTGTGCGGGTGTGTGTATATGTGTGCATGTGCGTGCATACATCCGTGAGTCCGTGCGTCCATGTGTGTGTACGTGTGTGTGTGTGTGTGTGTGTTTCTGTGCCTGTGCGTGTGCATGCGTGTGTGTGTGTGCATGTATGTGTGGGTGCGTGCGTGTGGGTGCGCGTGTGCCTGCACATGTGTGTGCGTGTGCGTGTGCATGTGTGTGTGTGTGTGTTTGCACGTGCGTGTGTGTGTGGGTGCGTGTGTGTGTGGGTGTGTTTGCACGCGTGTGTGTGTGCGTGCGTGCGTGTGTGTGCTTGTGTGTGTGCATGTGTGTGTGTGTGTACGCATGTGTGTCTGTATGTGTGCATGTGTGTGTGCATATGTGTGTGCGTGTGTGCTTATGTGTGCGTGTGTGTGTGCATGTGTGCATGTACGTGTGCGTGTGTGTGTGTATACGTGTGCGTGTGCGTGTGTGTTTATGTGTGTGCGTATGTGTGTGCGTGTGTGCATGTGTATTCGTGTGTGCGCGTGTGTATGTGTGCATGTGTGTGTGTGCACGTATGTGAGCGTGTGCGTGTGCATGCATGTGTGCGTCAGTGCGTGTGTGTGTGTGCGCGCATATGTGTGCGTGTGTGTGTGTACGCGTGTGTGTGCACACGTGTGTATGCGTGCGTATGGGTGTGGGTATGTGCGTGCGTGCATGTGTGCATGTGTGTATGCATACGTGTGTGCATGTATGTCTGCGTTCGTGTGTGTGCGTGCGGGTGTTCATAGGTGTTTGTGCATGCGTGTGCATGCATGTGCGTTTGCGTTTGTGTGTGTGCGTGTGCGTGTGCGTGTGGGTGTTCATAAGTATTTGTGCGTGTGCGTGCATGTGTGTGTGTGCGTGCGTGTGTGTGTGTGTCTACGTGCGTGTGCGTGTGTGTGTGTGTGTGCATGTGTGTATGTGTATGTGTCTGCGTGCGTATACGTGTGTGTACGTGTGTGTGTGGTGTGTGTATGTGTACGTGTGTATATGGTGTGTATGCGTGCGTGCGTGCGTATGTGTGCATGTGTGTGTGTGTGGTGTATGTGCGTGTGTGTGTGTGTGTGCGTGTGTGTATGTGTGCTTGTGTGTGTGCAGGTGTGGGGGTGTGTGTACGTGCATATGCGTGTGGGTGCGTGTATGTGCATGTGCGTGTGCGTGTGTGTGTGTGTGTGTGTGTGCGTGTGTGCGTGTGCGTGTGTGTTTATGCATATGTGTGTGCATATGTGTGCGTGTGTAGGCGTGTACGTGTGTGTGCGGTGTGTGTGCGTACACATGCACGCGTGTTCGTGTGTGTGTGTGTGTGTGTGTGTGTCTGTGCGTACGTGTGTGCGTGTGTGTGCGTGCATGCATGTGTGTTTGCATGTGTGCATGTGCGTGTGTGCGTGTGCGTGCGTACGTGTGTGTGTTGTGTGTGTGCATGCGTGTGTGTGTGTGCGTATGTGTGTGTGCATGTGCGTGTATGTGTGCATATGTGTCTGTGTGTGCGTGCGTGTGTGTGGATGCATGTGTGTGTATGTGCATGTGTGGGTGTGGGTGTGTGTGTGTGCATGTATGTGTGTGTGTGTGTGCGTGTATGTGTACGTGCGTGTGTGTGTGTGTGTGCGTGTGTGTGTGCAGAGGTGTGCATGCATGCGTGTGTATGTGCACGTGTGTGTGTGCATGCGTATGCATTCATGTGTGTGTGTGTGCGTGTGTTTGTGTGTGTGTGCGCGCGTGCGTGTGTGTGTGCATGCATGTGTTTGTATGTGTGTGTGTGTGTGTGCGCATGCGTGTACGTGTGTCTACGCGTGCTGTGTGTCACAATCGCTCTTTCGGGAGCTTCTCTTAGCGATTGTGCGGCACTTGTTCCCGCTCACGAACAAGTCAACCAACTCGAATATGGACTGCCGGTGGCACACCGAGTGCCTCTCGCAACCTCCACCCCTGTTTTAGGGAAAACGGTTTTAGAAAATGGGTTTGGAGAAAAGGTTTTCGTAAGCAGTTTTTGTGAGTGTGAATAAAGAAAGAAAGATTGTAGTAGGCTAGAAAGCAATAAGCAACAACAACAGCTTTATAGAGTACTACTCCGGGTATGGGAAGTGATGATTAGTCTTATCCCCATATAGTGCATTCTGAACAAAAAGCCAACTGGCACCCTTGCATATGCAAAAGGGCGAGTGGTCACTTACAATGAAAATGTAAAGAAAGCAAGCTAACTAAGCTAATACAATACATGATATGAAAGTATGCTAGAAGGGGGGGTTGGATCGGGCATGCGACCATGGGCAACAGGCCCTGGACAAGCATGACCGTGACATTTTCTCCCCCACTTAATTGGTTGACGTCCCCGTCAACTGACCTTGTTCAAAATTTGCGATGGCTGGAGCTGCATTCTTCAAATCTTCGGCCCACTCCCAACTGATCTCTTCGTCGGGGAGATCCTTCTATTTCACTAGGAACTCTGTCAGTTCTCGTCTGCGTCTTCCTATACGACGCGTACGTTTATTCAGGATTTGTGCAACTTCTTTCTCAGCAGAATTCTTCATCGTGATCGGTGGGCGCCTTAGCATGTTTCGTTGTTCATCCTCGGGATCGGGATGATAGGGCTTCAGGATACTCACATGGATGACAGAATGAATCTTCATCCATGAGGGTAACTGAACCTTATATGAGGTTCTCCCGACCTTCTCAATTACCTCCACTGGACCTTCATATTTCCTTACTAGCCGTTGGTCTCTCTGGCCTCGAAAACGAAACTGTTCCGATCGTAGCTTGTTTAGAACCTTGTCCCCAGCTTGAAACTCGAGGGCCCTCCGCTTCTTATCAGCCTACTTCTTCATCCTTCTTGATGCTCTTTCTAGGTAGGCGTGAGCTATCTCAAAGGTTTTGCTCCACTCTTTAGTGAAGTTATGTACCTGAGGACTTTTGCTTGCATAAGGGTGGTCCACCAAGTGTGCCATGAGTGGCTATCTACCGCACACCGCTTTCAAGGGCATTTTTCCAGTCGCGAAACTCTGCTGGCTATTGAAGTTGAACTGAGCCACATCTAATAACTGGACCGTCGATAAAGTGACGCAGATATTCCTCGAGCATACTGTTGAAGTGTTCCGTCTGGCCGTCAGTTTGGGGATGATAGCTAGAGGAGATATTCAGTATTGACCCCAATATTTTGAACAATTCTGTCCAAAATATCCCAGTGAATCTTCCGTCCCGATCGCTAACAATGCTCGAGGGGACGCCCCATAATTTCACGATGTGTTTGAAGAACAGCTGGGCAGTCATCACGGCTGTGCACATCTTCGGCGTTGGGATGAAAGTGGCATATTTTGAGAATCGGTCGATGATAACAAGGATTGATTCGAACTCTCCCACCTTGGGCAAATGGGTGATGAAGTCGAGAGACACGCTCTTCCATGGTCTAGAGGGCACAGGTAGGGGTTCCAATGACCCGCTAATTTCACCCTTCGACCTTGTCTTGTTGGCAGACAAGGCAAGTCTTGGTAAATTGCATGACATCGTCTCGAAGGCTTGGCCAGTAGTAGCCTTGTTTCAGGAGGGCATAAGTCCTCTGCCAAACATTATGTCCTACCCACGGTGTGTCGTGACACTCTTTCATCAGCGATCTTCGTAACTCCCCGGATCTGGGGATGTAGAGGCGATTGCCCTTGGTGTATACTAGATCGTCTTCCACCCAAAATTGGTGTGTCTTCCCCTCTTTGGCCAACTGTATGATGGCCTGCGCCGCTGTATCGTTTGTCAAATGAGTTTTGACAGTTTCTTGTACTGTTGCACTCAACGTACTTTCTTGTAGGCAAGCGAACATGCACAGGGCCGCATGTTCACTCTTTCGGCTAAGAGCATCGGTCGCTTGATTACTTTTCCCCGGTCTATGTTCGAATTGGAAGTCGAACTCTACTAGACACTCCTGCCACAATGCCTATTTCGACGACAACTTCGATTGGTTGAAGAAGTGGTAAATGGAGTTGTTATTGGTCTTGACCACGAACTTGGCCCCCAAGAGATACTGTCTCCAGGCCCTCAAGCAGTGAACTACTGCTAACATCTCTTTCTCGGAGGCAGCATACCTCTATTCGGCATCAATTAGTTTCCTACTTTCATACGCGATGGGGTGTCCGTCTTAGAGGAGGACACCACCCAACACGAAGTCAGAAGCATCAGTCTCGACTGCAAATGGCTTGGTCACGTCGGCAATTCCGAGGACCGGCCCCTCAGTCATCACTTTCTTCAAGCCCTCAAAGGCGGCTTGACATTCAGAAGTCCAACTCTATTGGCTATCTTTCTTCAGCAGTTCGGTTAATGGCCCTGTTCTTCTTGAGAATCCTTCTACGAACCACCTATAGTAGTTGGCTAGTTCGAGGAAGGATCGTAGTTCGGTCACGGATGATGGTACCCTCTAGTATCTGATCGCGGCCACCTTGCCCTATTCCATACCAATCCGACCACACTCTATCACGTGGCCGAGGAAATTTATGCGCTCTTGGGCAAAGGAGCACTTCTCTCTCTTTACATACAACTGATTTTTCCTCAGTTTTTTGAAGACTAGTTGGAGGTGATGTCGATGGTCCTCCAGCGAGGCACTATAGACCCCAATATCATCGAGATACACTACGAAAAATTTGTCGAGGTATTCGTGAAACACTTGGTTCATTAAGGTACAGAAATTTGCTGGAGCATTAGTGAGGCCAAAGGGCATCACGAGGAATTCGAAGGCTCCATATCTCGTGACACAGGTCGTCTTAGGTTCGTCTCCTTCAGCAATTCGGACCTGATAATATCCCGACCGTAGGTCTAGCTTCGAGAAATACTTAGCGTCGTGAAGCCGATCAAATAAGTCAGTAATGATAGGAAGGGGATATTTGTTGCGGACTGTGAGCTTGTTCAAGACCCATAGTCGATGCATAACTGGAGGCTCCCATCCTTCTTCTTGTGAAACAGTACTAGGGCTCCGTAAGGGGCCTTTGCCAGTCTGATAAATCCCGCATCTAACAATTCGACTAACTATTTTCGGAATTCGGCAAATTATGGCGGGGCCATCTGATATGCATTCTTGGCGAGCGGCTTTGCCCCTGGTAACAACTCAATCTCATGGTCAATCCCCCTTCGTGGGGGTAAGGACTTAAGCAAGCTTTTAGGCATGACATCTCGATACTCTTCCAAGACAAATAGAACATCTCAGGGGATCTCCTCTTCGGTGGTTTCAACTGATTCTATCGGGATGGCCATGAACGTGGGTTCGTCGTGGGCCAGACCTCTCTTCAATTGGAAGGCTGAGATCATTCTCACCCCATTTGGCTGCTTGATACTGGCTTGAACTACGGTGAGTGTAGATCCGATAATGACTAGACACTTGGCGAGGGGCATTGGTATAACTTTAAGTTCAAGTAGGAACTCCATCCCCAATACCACGTCGAAATCATCCATCTTGACAATCACGACGTCAACGAGGCCCTTCCAGTCTCCTAACTTCACTGGAGTTCTCTTTGCTATCCCCGTAATTGGTAGGGTTGCAGAATTCACAGCTTTCATCTTCCCTGCATCTCTTTCCCAGGTCAAGTTCAGGCGACAGGCTTCCATTTCAGTCATGAAGTTATGGGTGGCCCTAGAGTCGACCATAGTGCTCTTGGCCGATCTTTGGTTGACCCAAGTATCCACATACATGAGTCCTCTCTCTAGTGCCTCCGTCACCTTTCCCATTTTCTTCTAGAGCACAGATAAGAATTTTAATGCCCCCATCCTGGGATTCTCAATTTCTGCAGCTAGCTCGATTACTGTCTCTTCCAATTCAGTCTTGTCTTCTGAGCTGGAGGCTAATGTGGCTTGAAAAGCATTGAACGCAGTCCGATTTCGACATTCGCCTGCCCTGTGTGGCCCTTTACATATGAAACACGACAGGGGGCGATTGTAATTGTTATGCTGTTGCGGCGGCCCCCGCCAGTTGTTTCCTAATCTCGGTTGGGATGGTTTACGGTCCCCCCCTATGTTCTTGTCTCCTTCTTTAGGTCTGGAAGGACTGGAACGACTGTTTCTATTTCCCCCATTTGAGAAAGTTGACTACTTCCTCACATCTTGCGAGTCAGTGCTAAGGTCGTATAGTCGTTCAGCTGCCACATAGGCAGAGGGGAGATCCTATACTCTCTGTTCATATAATTTTGATTTCGCCCACGATTTCAGCCCTTCGACAAAGCAAAAGACCTTATCTTTCTCGGACATATCTCGTATGTCCAACATGAGTCCTGCAAACTGTTTTACGTAGTCCCTAATGTTACCTATTTGCTTCAGCTCTCGGAGTTTTCGTCGAGCCAAGATCTCAACATTTTTAGAGAAGAACTGCGAGCGAAGTTCTTGTTTCAATCTATCCCAAGTATCAATTGTGCATCGTCCTTCTTGTATGTCTATAAATCGCGATCTCCACCATAGTTTTGCATCTTCAGCCAGATGCATCGTTGTTAGTGTGACTTTCGACTCTTCAGTCACCGTGTTCGTCGCCTTGAAGTATTGCTCAAGGTCGAAGATAAAGTTTTCCAGGGCTTTTGCTTCCCGCACCCCACAGAAAGGCTTCGGTTCTGGGATTTTTATAAAGCTTACTGCCATTGCTCCCCCAGATGGGGCTTGGTTCCCTACCGTTCAGATGGTGAGATTCATCCTTGCGCTCACATCCACTATCTCGGCTCTGATACGTCAAGGGTCGACCGAAAGTATTTTGACAAATCGGTTACCATCTGAAGTATTGCTTTTTGGGAGCCGTCCAACTCTTTGACGCGCTCCTCTATGTGGGCAACAGAGCCCGATGAGCTATCGACACGTTCAAAGCTGTCGGATCGTGTTGTTTTGGTCTCAAGGGTCTCTACCCTCATCATCAATTCTCTTACGGATAATCCGTCTAGGCGGCCCACTACCGCATCAATTCCATCGGCTTTCTCAGCAACTTATTGTAGCCGAGTCTCTAGGAAAGGGATACTATCTGGGACCTCTCTCAGGTAGAGCATTTGCTCTTCCATCTCTACCAACCTATCCACATGGGACTTGTTCAAGTTCTTTGTCGTCGACATGATCACTGATCTTTCCTTCTGTGAGCCGATTTGGCTCTGATATCAACTGTCACAATCGCTCTTTCGAGAGATTCTCTTAGCAATTGTACGGCACTTGTTTCCGCTCACGAATAAGTCAGCCAACTCGAATACGGACTGTTAGTGGCACACCGAATGCCTCTCGCAACCTCCACCCCCGTTTTAGGGAAAACGGTTTTAAAAAACGGGTTTGGAGAAAAGGTTTTCGTAAGCAGTTTTTGTGAGTGTGAATAAAGAAAGAAAGATTATAGTAGGCTAAAAAGCAATAAGTGACAACAACAGATTTATAGAGTACTACTCCGGGTATAGGGAAGTGATGACTAGTCTTATCCCCATATAGTGCATTCTGAACAAAAAGCCAACTGGCACCCTTGCATATGCAAAAGGGCGAGTGGTCACTTACAATGAAAATGTAAAGAAAGCAAGCTAACTAAGCTAATACAATACATGATATGAAAGTATGCTAGAAGGGGGTTGGATCAGGCATGCAGCCATGGGCAACAGGCCCTGGACAAGCATGACTGTGACATTCTCCCCCACTTAATTGGTTGACGTCCCCGTCAACTGACCTTGTTCAAAATCTGTGATGGCTGGAGCTGTATTCTTCAAATCTTCGGCCCGCTCTCAACTAATCTCTTCGTCGGGGAGATCTTTCCATTTCACTAAGAACTCTGTCAGTTCTCGTCTGGGTCTTCCAATATGGCGCGTACGTTTATTTAGGATTTGTGCAACTTCTTTATCAGCGAAATTCTTCATCGTGACCGGTGGACGCCTTAGCATATTTCGTTGTTCATCCTCGGGATCGAGATGATAGGGCTTTAGGATACTCACATGGATGACAGGATGAATTTTCATCCATGAGGGTAACTGAACCTTATATGAGGTTCTCCCGACATTCGCAATTACCTCCACTGGACCTTCATATTTCCTTACTAGCCGTTGGTCTCTCTGGCCTCAGAAACGAAACTGTTCCGGTTGTACCTTTATCAGGACCTTGTCCTCGACTTGAAACTCGAGGGCCCTCCGCTTCTTATCAGCCCACTTCATCATCCTTCTTGACGCTCTTTCCAGGTAGGCGCGAGCTATCTCAGAGGTTTTGCTCCACTCTTTAGTGAAGTTATGTGCCTAAGGACTTTTGCCTGCATAAGGGTGTTCCACCAAGTGTGGCATGAGTGGCTGTCTACCGCACAGAAACATAAAATCAATAATAAAGAATTGCATGCAACTTATGTTAAAATCATTTTTTAAATAATTTAAAATATGATTCATATAGACCTAAGTTCACAATATTTCTAATATGATTAAAAATTAGTTTGATCTTTTTAATCAGTTTAATAGGATTAAATTGGTTTTAATTAAAAAAAATAAAATTGTAGCAAATGTATCCATAAGGGACCTTTGTCTAAGGTTAATTCTGTCTAGGCTGGGTTATTTAATCGAACAAAAACAAAATATCCCTACCTAGGAACTGACCTGGAAAATGAATTAGATAGATTTGCTACAAGCATGCAATTGTTGAATAAAGTTTATTAAACTGTTTAATGAACATTAATTAAAATTCTTTAACTATCCAAAGTAAATGTTACTTTTTGGCAAACTTAAACAATCATTTAGTAAAAATAAGTAGCCGTTTCTTTCCTAATTTAAATTAACCCTAGGTAGAACACTCAGTGGGAGGAAAATGAGGTATATGATACTTCATTATTCTTTTCACGTTTCTCCCTCATAGTTCACACCGTGAAACCTATACTCAGCCTCGAAGCACCTTTGCTTGTGTCTCCCTATGAGTGGTGTTTGTATAGATCAATACCAAGGTGAATGGAGAGAGTGTTTATAGTAAGTGGGAGCGAGATGTGTATCAACACATCTCACGGTCTCTCTCATTAGTTTATATTAAATTTTCATGCTTGGCCTCGATACACATTTGCTTGTGTCCCTCTACGGATGACATTTGCATGACTATTTACTCAAACTCCATAAATGGATAGGGTTGCTTTAGTTTTTGCCCTAATCGATTTCTTTTCTACGGTTGGCTCATAGGCGAAACTCTAGAATCTAAAATGAGGGGTTACACTTACGAGAAAATGTTAAGCTAATTAAAAATTCCTGGACTGAATAATGGTGACTAATATTTACAGGAACAAAGAGTTGTTCTGTATATTGGTTGAGATGGTCTCATTTCAGTGAAGGGGTACCTGATCACCTTATGGTAGCTTTTACCCTGTCTCACTGACACATCATTGCAAAATAGATGTCATATAGGGTGCATTAAATTATTTTGTTAAATTTGATTGGTTTTTCAAAATGGGTAATGCATGGATTACTAATATAAATCAATTGTATATTTCAACAATTTTTCAATATGAATTTTATGACTCTAGTATGCTCGCCGTTGACAAATTAACTGACAATAATTACAACACATGGAAAAACACAATTAATACAATTCTGATCATCGTTAACTTACGATTTGTCCTTGTGGAGGAATGTCCTCTAGTTCCAACTCCAAATGTCGCTCGAAATATTCTGGAGGAATACGAACGCTAGGTACGGGAAATGGAAAAGACCCAAGCGTATATCTTGACAAGCCTTTCTGAAGTCTTGGCTAAAAAGCATGAACATATGCTCACTACTCGTGAGATCATGAAGTCCGTGCAGGACTATTCGGACAACTGTCCACTCAGTTCAGGCATGACACTCTTAAATTCATCTTCAATGCCCGTATGCCAGATGGGGCTTCTGTTCGAGAACACGTTCAGAACATGATGGTCCACTTTAACGTGGCTGAGATGAACGGGTCTATCATTGATGAGGCCATTCAGGTTAGCTTCATCTTCCTTCAGTTCTGTAGCAATGCAGTTATGAATACGATTGACTACAACCTGATCACATTACTCAACAAGCTATAGACTTTCTAATCCTTGATGAAAGTCAAGGAAAAGAAGGGTAAGGCAAATGTTGTCTCATCCTCTAAAAATTTCTACGGAGGTTCGACCCCTGGAACTAAGTCTGTGCCTTCCTCTTCTGGTACCAAAAAGTGGAAGAAGAAGAAAGGTGGAAAAGGGAAGGCTAACCCACCAGTTGTTGCTCAAAAGTGTAAGAAGGCCAAGGCTGCAAAGGGAATATGTTTCTATTGCAACCAAAAGGGGCATTGGAAAAGGAATTGTCCCAAATACTTGGAAAAGGAGAAGGTCAAGAAGGTAAATTCGGTTTACTTGTCTTGGAGACTTGCTTAGTGTAGAATGATGATTTGGCCTAGATAATAGATTCAGACGCTACTAACCACGTTTGTTCTTTATTTCAGGGAATTGATTCCTGGTGACAGTTGGCACCTGGAGAGATGACGATGCGTGTAGGAACTAAGCACGTTGTCTCTGCAATGGAAGTGGGAGGACTTCAGCTTGCTTTATAGAAAAATTATATTTTGTTGGAAAATTTATATGTAGTTCCTGACTTAAAGAAGAACTTAATTTCTATAAAGTGTCTTATTGAACAACTATACTCTGTACATTTTTCTTTGAATAAAGCATTTACTTCTAAGAATGATATAGAACTTTGTTTTGCTAAGCTGAAAGATAATCTTTATTTGCTAAGACCGTTAGCAATCAAATCTCTCCTAAATACTAAACTGTTTAAAACTGTAGTAACTCAGAATAAAAGACAGAAATTTTCTCCTAAAGAAAATACCTATCTTTGGCACCTAAGATTAGGACACATAAATCTCAATAGGATTGAGAGACTGGTTAAAGATAGACTTCTAAACGAGTTAGAAAAAAAAATTTACCTAGATGTGAGTCATGCCTTGAAGGCAAAATAACCAAAATATCTTTTACTGGAAAAGGTCACAAAGCCAGAGAACCCTTAGAACTTGTACATTCAGACCTCTGTGGTCTAATGAATGTTAAAGCAAGAGGAGGGTTTGAATATTTCTCACTTTTACTGATGATTATTTAAGATATGAGTATGTTTATTTAATAAAACATAAGTTTGAAGCCCTTGAAAAGTTCAACGAGTACAAGGCTGAAGTTGAAAACGCATTAAATAAAACAATTAAAACATTTCTATCCAATCGAGATGGAGAGTATATGGATATAAAATTCTAAGACTATTTGATAGAATATGGAATTATATCTCAACTCTCAGTACCTGGTACACCTCAGCCGAATGGTGTATCAGAAAGGAGAAATCGAATCCTGTTGGACATGGTTCGGTATATGATGAGTTATGCTTCCTTACCTGACTCGTTTTGGGGATATATAGTGTAGACTACAGCTTACATTTTAAATCGTGTTCCATCCAAAAACGTTACTGGAAAACCTTTGGAGTTAGGGAATGGTTGTAAAGGTAGTTTACGCCATTTTATGATCTGGGGTTGCCGAACTCATGTGCTTGAGGCAAATTCTAAGAAATTGGAACCTCGTTCAAAATTGTGCCTATTTGTAGGTTACCCCAAAGGAACGAGAGGTGGTTACTCCTATGATCCTAAAGATAATAAAGTGTTTGTGTCAAAAAATGCTAAATTTTTTAGGAGAGGACCACATAAGGGAGCATAAGCCTCGCGGTAAGATAGTATTAAATGAACTTTCCAGTGAAACTACTTGTTGAAGAGCCCAATACCTCAATATGAGTTGTTGAAGTTAGTTCATCTATTAGGTCACATCCACCTCAAATGTTGAGGGAGTCTCAATGTAGTGGGAGGGTTACGAATCTGTCTATTCATTATATGGGTTTAAAGGAAACTACAGCTATAGTAGCTGATAGTGATGTTGAGGATCCATTGTCCTACAAGAAGACAATGAAGGATGTTGACAAAGATGAGTAGATCAAAGCTATGGATCTCAAAATGGAGTCTATGTACTTCAATTTAGTTCGGGATCTTGTAGATCAACTTGATGGTGTCAAACCTATAGGTTGCAAATAGATCTACAAGAGAAAACGGGGTGCTGATGGGAAGGTGCAAACCTTCAAGGTTAAACTTGTGGAAAGGGTTATACCCAAGTTAAGGAAGTCAACTATGAGGAGACTTTCTCATTTATTACCATGTCAAAGTCTATCCGGATACTCCTGTACATTTCCTAATATTATGACTATGAGATAGCTTTGGCACACAATGTTTGAAGGAAACCGGACTCGAGATTTTCATGAGCGGTGGAAATAAGATCATTCCAAATTACAATCATGAATGTACATCACAAATTACAGTCGTATACAAAACATGCGGTTATCCAATTAATATAAAAATTATAGCATGAACAACAAATGAACAAGGAAGAACTCTACGAAAATTTGTCATCACGTTTCCACGCTCCTTTGTACATGAATGATCGAACAATAACAACCTCGAATGCTCGATCTATACGACTACAACATAGCACGAACACTTCGCGCTCGTCCTCAGAGATCGCCTCAGTCACGAACTCCTCAGCAACGCGAATGGCCTCCATAGAACCTCGACAGTGTCGAGTTAAGTACGACACCACCAAGAAGGCTACCTTGGTATTCTCGGTGTGAGAATCTAGAAGGTGGGCTCCGTTCGGACTTAGTATGAGGTAGACGAAGGAAGAAACACTGATCGTGTACACGATTGGGCAAGGAGACCTATCGTATAGGTCGACGACCAATCGTTTAGCTAAAGCTATGCGATCGTCTAGCAAAAGCTATGCGATCGTCTAACAAAAGCTATGCGATTGTTTAGCTCATCGTTTAGCTCAGTGTCTGTTGCCTACAAACACTACATGATCGTTTACTTCAGGCAAGCGATCGTTTAGCAAAAACTATGTGATCATTTAGTAAATACTGTACGATCATTTATCTCGCCACTGCACGATCGTTTAGCTTGCCCAAGTTATCGTTTAGTAAATCTATATTTACTTGACGACTACCATGAGATCCTTTTTGCGAGAGAGAAATCTCAGAAAACTTTTTATGAAAACTTACTAAAATTAGAAAAACCATTTTTCTTTTATCTCACGGTTACCATGAATCACCAATAATACCCACTCAATTGGTTATTAAAGAAAAAGAATTAATTATCCAATAATTAATATTATTATAAATATAAATGATAATCAACTTATCATATTATATTTATAACCTATAGTTTTAATATTTCATCTCATGAAACATATAAAACATAGTTCTTTTTTATTCCATGGTACTTATGTAAATCTCATTTACATTAATCCTCCACTAGATGTATCTCATACATCATACCAATTATATCATATATAATCAAAATACCTCTTGTCAATTTAAACATTTCAAATCAACACCAAGAACTGATCCTCAATTGAATCCATTGAGCTACCAAGGGTACTTTATGGACTTGTAGCTTGAAGCTCCAACGGTACGTGAATAACTAACTAAACTCTTTAGTCACAGGATCCACCATCCGTTAACTGCCAGACACTTCATTAAAGACCGACAACTGAACTCTCTTTACCACAGATGTGTCCATCTTAACCAATCAGCAGTGAGACAACCCTTCACAGATCGCTCGTAAGTACAGCTGGGCCAATAACCATTATGCCCCTGTAGTTACATCTTTCTCCTTAAGTACCACTGATCCCTCTAATGAACATAAGTTATAGTCCTACTATGACTGAACTTTTCCTCCAAAGAGAAGATGTGGCCACTATGTTCAAGCCCCAGAATCAGCCCTTAAAGGAGCAATGTCTCTACTTATCTCTACTTCGGGAAATGAATGAATTCCATCTTGTGGATTGAGTTCCCAGCTCCCAGATCAGACAAGTCCCCAAAAAGGTAAGCATGTTGAGTTGGCAATCTGGCCACTCTCACCCATACTAATCAAAGGATCGCCTTCAAAGGCAGAAGTTTCTAAAACACTCAGGATTGAGGTCGTGTCACTTATGGTCATTTAGGTGAGATGTAAGTCTCTAGTATCAACGACGTTATATACAGAGTTTAGTCATCTTGTGGTCTAGGTCTTATACAAACTCTTTGGATAGGATACCCTCGCTCGCACATCTCCACATGAATGGTCAGGATCTACCATTTGTAGTAGTTTACAACACTTGCAAACCACTACAAAGCGGGTCGTATCCGTAGTGTCACCAGGATCAGGTATCCCACCTTAATCCTTATACTACAGACCTATTTAGGTTATCACTTAAGGCATGATCCACTTGTATATCACATATACATACTTAAGTTCACATAAGATAACCAAGAAGCTTTGTTTATTGGATATGAGTAAATGCTAGAATTAAATAACACTTATTTTATTCATTAAACAATGTGTATCTTTACAAAACAACGAGACTTTGGGAGAATTAGGACACCAATCCCAACAACTGATCCATTTACGAAGGCCCTAGTGGTTAAGATGTTTCAGGGTCACCTGCAAAGTATAGGTCTATGGAACATGCCACATCTAGTCTACAGCAAGTGAGAGATTTTGTAATGGGCGTGTTTAAGCCCTAGTTGATGGTGTTGACATTCAACATGCGGAAGTAATTAAGATCTTAAGCACTCTAATTCCATCAATTTTAGCAAAGAAACATGCAAGTACATAATATTTCAGAAAATAGGGTTTCAGTATTATAACTTTGTAGAATCCTCCTCCAACTGCAATTTTAGTTGAATTCTTCCCTCTAATTTTGAAGGACTACCACTTGATCTTCTCTACTATTCTCTAGGACCTTAGATTGGATTGTGGGAT